>NC_034175.2:66065591-66365591 GCF_002021735.2 Oncorhynchus kisutch | reverse complement strand
ATTTCCTTTTGTATTTGACATATTTTTCTACCCGTGTTCAAACTTGAACTCTGTGATATTTGAACTCTGACATTTGAATGCAGTTTTTCACCCTGTCCACTAACTTGAGTGGTATGTTATACCTTAAATTGGTAATAATCTTTTGACAGACATTGGTTCTGAGGTTATTGGTGATGTTTTGATGTTAGTAGGTGATCCTTAGTCTACCCCTCTGTACTGTATGTTATATGCTCACTAACCCTTAACAGACTTACTATATCATAATATACTGAATGTGCAAATTAGTCAACATTTTTTGACGGTTACTATGTCCACTAGTACTATAAGATAAATTTAGAATACACTAATATAGTAAAGTTGAGACCTGTGACGTTCTGAGAATGAATTAAACTTGTTATGTAAATGGTGTGATTATTTCAGATTAAAAAATGTCCTGGACTTGACTTTTTATTAGACTTTTTACAGTAAATGGTACAAATTACAAGGTTTCTGCACATGCTCTACAGTGGAAAGGGAGAACATTTCTCAAAATGTATTGTTATACCAGGGTTCCCCAACTCTTCTGAGAAAAACATATTTAAACATTTTCATTGTTTGACACAAAACACCCGGAAATGAGCTCTAATTGATTTTAATTTAAATATGTTCAACTATTCATAAGCTTAAGAGAGACACGTGATGGTAACAAAAGTAAGCAAGGTTTGAAATTAACCGCGTGGTGGGGTGATGGTACACCATTGCATTTTATCGATGGAAATTTGAATGCACAGAAAGACCATGACGAGATCCTTTTATTTTAGGGTGTCTTTGACCAACAGATGCATATCTGTATTCCCAGTCATGTGAAATCCATAGATTAGGGCCTATTTTATTTATTTCAATAGACTGATTTCCTCATTAATTTAGTAAAATCTTAAACATTGTTGCGTTTATATTTTTGGTAAGTATAGTTGACGATCCCTGCAGTTTACTGATGGCAGTGCCCAATGCCCTCTTGCACCCCCCAAGTAGAATGAAACTAAAACCACACCGAGACTTGCCTCGACAACATTTCTGAAGAAGCGAAACCGGATGCCCAGCCAACACGGAATTTCTTAGTGGCAGACTGGCGGAGGTTGGCGCGAAGAATTTTCTGATTTGGGGAAGTTGTTGCGAAAGATAAGACACGAACGCCTGCAGGATGGGTACCGATCAACATGGCAAGAAAGTCCAATGCGTACTTTGTCTAACGTCCGAGGAAAATCGGACAACTGGACCGTTATCAACGAAAGGTTCTATCACCGCTCATCAGAACTGCTTGGTAAGAATAAAAGCTCTATTGCTGCGCCCTGTTATTGAAACTACACGGATAATTTTGCTTTGGTTGAAGATTTTGGTGCTGATAGGCTAGCAAAGAGAACTAAAACGAGTTAACAGGGTTTTCCAAACTCAGTCCTCTTGACCCCAAGGGGTGCACGTTTTGAGTTTTTTCGCCAGCACTCGAGATCCCCAATGGATCGTTTTTGTCTATTCCCTAGCACTACGCAGCTGATTAAAGTACTCATCAAGATTTGATCATTTGAATCAGCTGTGTAGTGTTAGGGCGTGCACCCCTTGGGGTCCAGAGAACCGAGTTTGGGAAACACTGAGCTAACAAGCTATGGTGAACAGTGGGGCCGCAGGGTTTCTAAACCCAGAGATGCAACATCGCGAGAGTTCCGGGAACGTTAGCGGATCTTACCGGTTTAGGAAGGCAATTGGGTGTGTTAGGAAATTCATTCTGCAAAATTGTAATTATTCGCCTACCTCCTCATGCCTTTTGCACACAATGTATATAGACTCTTTTTTTTTGTACTGTGTTATTGACTTGTTAATTGTTTACTCCATGTGTAACTCTGTTGTCTGTTCACACATGCTTTATCTTGGCCAGGTCGCAGTTGTAAATGAGAACTTGTTCTCAACTAGCCTACCTGGTTAAATAAAGGTGAAATAAATAAATAAATAAAAACTCTATAGAGTGCGCTCTGAACGAAAGCTCTTAATTTACGAACGACCAGAGCGCGCTCTAGAGTGAATTTACTAACACACCCAATTGCCTTCCTAAACCGGAAAAGTTCCGCAAACTTCTCAATCCTAAAGCCCAAAAACGTTTAAAAAAACTTAATATCGAAGGAGTCCCTTTGATTTGACAGCGTGCACATGCGCAAGACGACAGTTATGCCTTTGCTAGACAACGTCGCCATGGCAATGCCTACGAGTGTGATCGAGGGTTTTCTATTGGAGGAGCAGTTTTAGCCCATCTTCATACTGCACTGTTTTTGGTCGGGCTCTATTTGGGCTTGGTTACGATAGGAGACCACTAAAGAAGAGACAACCTTTATAAATTGGCTTTGGTTTACTTTCCCATTTAAATTCTCAATGCAGTTAGCCCTAGGCAACGGTCTTCTCAGGCCTAGGTTGGAGATGTGGGCCAGTTATTTGGGGGTAATACTGAACGATTAACCGACATATTTAGTTGTTATTAAACAACTAAGTAACGGACGTCGATTAAATTACTTGAATTCCATTTAGTTCGTTTTATTTATTTTTTTGTGATCCCAACTCGCCTTTTCTCTAGAGAAATCAAATCATTCATGAGAGAAATCAACTCAAGAACCATGTGGGACGCTGAGCGAAAGGGAGTTTTCATTAAGCAAATAATTAAGCAAATATTCAACCTAGTTCAGCGCAAACGTAATAATTAACTACAATGACCATAATCCATTGGGCCTGTTTTTTTTTTCGTTTCGTAATTAGTTCAACAGCCACAAAATCATAAATCCCTCCTACTACATTAGGTTGGATGCACGTAGACCGCATGAGAGAGGAATGTACACAACAACGACGAGGTAGAGGGATAAGTATTCCTCGTCGTTTGAAAGTATTCCTCGTCGTCTTTGAAGAATGAGTCAAATGATATTGTCAGACAAATCTGCAGCTAGCCTAGCTAAATAGGATGACAAGACAGGACAGTATGGGGAGTACAGAGAAAGTTCAAATCAAATTTGTCAAATGCGCCAAAAACAACAAATGTACCTTACCATGAAATGCATACTTAAAAGCTCTTAATCAACAATGCAGTTTCAAGAAAATAGATTTAAGAAAATAAACTAAAGTAAAACAATAACGAGGCTATACATAACCTTAGGGGTTACTGTGCCGAGTCAATGTAAATAGTCCAGGTGGCCATTTGATGATTTGTTCAGCAGTCTTATGGCTTGGAGGTAGAAGGAGCCTTTTGGACCTAGACTTGGAGCTCCAGTACCGCTTGCCATGCAGTAGCAGAGAGAACAGTTTCAATGGGTGGCTGAAGTCGAACATTTATTTGGTCTGTCCTCTGACACCGACTAGCATAGAGGCCCTGGATGTCAGGAAGCTTGGCCCCAGTGATGTACTGGGCCGTACGCACTACCCTCTGAGGCGCCCTATGGTCGGATGCTGAACAGTTTACATACGAGGTGTAGATGCAACCTGTCAGGATGCCCTCAATGGTGCAGCTGTAGAACTTTTTGAGTATCTGAGGACCCATACCAAATGTTTTCAGTCTCCTGAGGGATAATAGACATTGTCATGCCCTCTTCACGACTGTCTTGGTATGTTTGGATCCTGATAGTTTGTTGGTGATGTGGACACCAAGGAACTTGAAGCTCTCGACCTGCTCCACTACAGCCCTGTTGATGTTAATGGGGGCCTGTTCGGCCCTCCTTTTTCTGTTGTCCACGATTAGCTCTTTTGTCTTGCTCACGTTGAGGGAGAGGTTGTTGTCCTGGCACCACACTTCCAGCCTATAGGCTGTCTCATCGTTGTCGGTGAACAGGCCTACCACCGTTGTGTTGTCAGCAAACTTAATGATGGTGTTTGAGTCGTGCTTGGCCACGCAGTTGTGGGTGAACAGGGAGTACAGGAGGGGACTAAGCACGCACCCCTGAGGGGCCCCTGTGTTGAGGATCAGCATGGCAGTTGTTGCCTCCCCTTACCACCTGGGTGCGGCCCGTCAAGAAGTCCAAGATCCAGTTGCAGAGGGAGGTGTTCAGTCCCAGGGTCTTTATCTTAGTAATGAGCTTTGTGGGCACTATGGTGTTGAACGCTGAGCTATAGTCAATGAACAGCATTCACACATAGGTGTTCCTTTTGTCCAGGTGGGAAAGGGCAGTTTGGAGTACAATTGAAATTGCGTCATCTGTGGATCTGTTGGTGCGGTATGTGAATTGGAGTGGGTCTAGGGTTTCTGGGATGATGGTGTTGATGTGAGCCATGACCAGCCTTTCAAAGCACTTCATGGCTACAGACGTGAGTGCGAAGGGGCGGTAGTCATTTAGGCAGGTTACTTTGGCGTTCTTGGGCACAGGGACTATGGTGGTCTTCTTGAAACATGTAGGTATTACAGACTCAGTCAGGGAGAGTTTGAACATGTCAGTGAAGACACTTGCCAGTTGGTCCGCGCTTTGAGTACACATCCTGGTAATCCTTCTGGCCCCGCGACCTTGCGAATGTTGACCTGGCAAAATTTCTTGCTCACATCGGCTACGGAGAGCTGTTTGGCTGCTACTGTCTGAGCAGAGATGAGATGACTTTAAGGAATTCAAAATAATAAAGTAATCAAATAAAAACAAAGTAATATATCAAACTTGAAACATTGTATTATTTCATAGTAATTTCCTAATCTATTTATGTCTACCCCAGGGTTTCCCCAAACTCAGTCCTGGGTGTCCCCCAACTGCTCCCCAGTGGCATAGTGGTCTCAGGCACTGCATCTCAGTGCTACAGACCCGGGTTTGATCCCTTGCAGTATCACAACTGGCCGTGATCGGGAGTCTCATAGGGCAGTGCACAATTGGCCCAGCATCGCCCGGGTTAGGGAAGGGTTTGGCTGGGGTAGGCCGTCATTGTAAATAAGAATTTGTGCTTAACTGTCTTGCCTAGTTAAATAAAGGTTCAATGTAAAAATTAATTGTGCTGAGCGATTACAGTGCTTTTCTAGGTCGTTTTGGTTAGACCAGAGTTTCCCAAACTCGGTCCTGGGGCCCCCACCGGGTGCACGTTTAGTTATTTGCCCTAGCACCACACAGCTGATTCAAATAACCAACTATGACCGAGTTTGGAAACCCTGCATTAGGGGGAAAATATACACTTCAGCAGAGCGGAAAGAAAATCCCCTACCCCAAAACATCTTCCCGCGGCCATGCATTCCTTATGAGTTTAGTACAACTATCATACACACTCAGAACCCCCAAAACATCTTCCCGCGGCCATGCATTCCTTATGAGTTTAGTACAACTATCATACACACTCAGAACCCCCAAAACATCTTCCCGCGGCCATGCATTCCTTATGAGTTTAGTACAACTAATCATACACACTCAGAACCCCCAAAACATCTTCCCGCGGCCATGCATTCCTTATGAGTTTAGTACAACTATCATACACACTCAGAACCCACAAAATAACATGCATGGCCGCCCAAAAATAACATCCATTGTTTGTTTGTAAACAATGTAATTGTAAACAAACACTGAATGGCTTCAAACCATGGTTAAAACTAATGTTTATCTCATGGATGGTCAGTCCTCCCATCCACAGCTCTGTGAATTTGATTGTTTACCTAACATTTAGACCTATTATGTGTTATTATGTGTTTTATTTGTATTTTTGGGGGGGAGATATACGTGTTATGTAACCACTCAAATTCATAGATGCAAGGACTGACCATCTATGATAATCCCAGATTGTTGTTTGAATCCTAGATTGCCCCTTTAACTCTCTGCTCTGTGTTGTCTGAATTGCAGCTGTATTCATCAGGGATTATTTGCCAGAATTCGCCAGAGTTTGACAACTTGTTTGGTTTCTCTGTGGAAGATGTCCTTAACGAGTTGAAAAGGGGAAACAGACTGGTGAGGTTCATTTATTGTTTCCTTTGGTTGTTTGAAGGAATTAAGTCTGTTTTCGTCAGATCAACTAGTTCTGTATGATGTTTAGTTTAATCTAATGTAGCCATTACAAACCAAACTGTTGCTTACAGTACTGTTACAGATGTAAGAAGAAGGGTGCCACGGTGGGATGTGAGGTGAAACGCTGTAAGAAGTCCTACCACTACCCCTGCGCTGTGCGAGATGGGGCCCAAAACGTTGATGACCACACAGAAGAGAAGTTTACGTAAGTGCGAGGCACAACGTCTTTTCTTTCTAAACAACTGGGAAATATATTTTTCAACTTCATTGCAAATGAGAGGTGGTTCTCACCAACTTAAAGGGATACTTCAGGATTTTGGCAATGAAGCCCTTTATTTATTTAGTTGAAATTTTGCAGGATGAATTATTTTGAGATGCACCATCTTGTTTTCAAGTGTCCAAATGAAAAAGCAAAACAAACAAACAATAATTATCCACTTCCCCAGAGTCAGATGAATGTGTGGATGCCATTTTTATCTCTCTGCGTGCAGGTGGAAGGAAGTTGCATACTAGGGTTAGCGCAATGCGCTACCATAGACTTTCAGTCATTGCGCTAATGATAGTTAGCATTGACTCGCGAAACTACCTCTAGCTTCCTTCATACTGGATGCAGAGACATACAAATGGCATCCATTCGTTCATCTGACTCTGGGGAAGTAGATAAAGGTCATGAGCATGTTATTAAATGGGTCTCTGACTGTCTCTGTGTTTTACAGGTTGTACTGTCTGAAGCATAATCTGGCGATAGCAGGTGAGTTGGCTGGTTCATGCCTGTAGGCTACCTGAGTAACTGTTACTATAGTAGACATCAATGAATTTGTTTATCCCAATATCCATCTGGTTGTGTTTTAGTTGATTTAAATATCTATTCGTCCATCAGGGCAAATCTTCCTGTCTTTGTACACAAACACGCAGCCTCTGCCGGTCCAGCTGGAAGTTAGAGGTTTTTCTTTCAATTGTTAATGAGGGATGTTTCTGTCTCAACACAGCAACCAATGAAACAGTGAGTAGAGCGTTGTCTACCAACGGTGATTCAGACACAACGATGAACAACAATGGAGAAACGTCACCCAAGGTCTGTATTCCACTGACTGTACTGTAATAACACACATACAGGACCATTGTGGAATGGATAGTTAATAGCTAGGCCTTTATATGACTGATTACCTGGTCACTATCATTGAACCACATCATCCAGCTAAATTCTGAGAAGCAAAAACAAATAAATGAATCAATTTCCGTTCCCATTTCCAACTGTTTTGTCTGGTCTGTGAGAGGAAAGAGGAAAGCCTCAGTCTAGAGCACATCGATAGTGGCATTGTCAAGTGAGTATGAGGAGGCGTTTTTCATTCCAAAACAACATCTTTGCTCCTTAATTTCTATCATTAATGTCAGTACAGTGCTTTATTATTTAGTTGTGAGAGCCTGGCATGTCTGTCTTTGTCACTTAGGCTGTATTGTAAAAAGCATAAACCACAGTCGTTGCAGAAAGAGCTGAAAGGTGAGTCATTTGTCTCCATTGACTCACATCAACATAGACTTGACTTCTCCTTTGGTTGTGTTTCCCTGTAGTTTAAAGATCAGATTTATCATGTAGAAATGTATGTTTCAATTGTAAAGGACTTGATGCAGTGGCCGGACCCTCATCTTACCATAGTGACTCCAACATGTCTAGTAAACGACGGCAGAAACAAACACCCAAGGTGTGTATTTAGCTGTTGAGAATGGATGTGTCTTCAATTAAGAAAGTCATGGAATATGCTCATGTAATCATATATGATAATATCATAGTGAACCGTAATCTCTTTGATTTTGCTGTTGGAACAGAGACGGTTGAGCTGCTCTGGCACGTAAGTATGGAATTCATGTATGCATGTTAATGTAGGGTGGTCTGTTTCTTTGATGCTGACCTGCCCTGTTCTGTTTCGCTTTTTGAGTGCATGTAGCTTTATTAACATTCTTTGCTGTCAAAAAGTTAAATATGTAAATATGTCTCTTTAATTCTCTGGACACCATTTTTCTGAAAACTGCAAGTTGTTACCTTTTCTGTCACAGACCGGAAGTGGAATCATCAAAAAAGTCCAGAAAGTGGAGCAAGATAATTCAGAACGGTTTCTCAAACTCAGGTTACGTTATTTTTCCAGTAGGCTCCCTTTTCATTATCTTGATTGTTGTCGATTTTATATTTATACTGAACAAAAATGTAAATGCAACATACAACAATTTCAAACATTTTGCTGAGTTACAGTTCATATAAGGAAATCAGTCAATTGAAATAAGTTCATTAGGCCCTGATCTATGGATTTCACATGACTGGTCAGGGGTGTAGCCATGGCCCACCCACTGGGGAGCCAGGCCCAGCCAATCAGAATGAGTTTTTCCCCACAAAAGGGCTTTATTACAGACAGAAATACTCCTCAGTTTCATCAGCTGTCCAGTGGCTGGTCTCAGACAATCCCACAGGTGATGAAGCCAGATGTGGAGGTCCTGGGCTGGCGTGGTTACATGGGGGCTGAGGTTGAGGCCGGTTGGATGTACTGCCAAATTCTCTAAAATGACATTGGAGAGGGCTTATGGTAGAGAATTAACATTAAATTCTCTGGCAACAGCTCTTGTGGACATTCCTGCAGTCAGCGTGCCAATTGCACACTCCCTCAAAACTTGCAACAGTGCTACAGAGACACTTGCTACAATGCTACAGAGACATCTGTAGCATTGTGTTGTGTGACAAAACTGCACATTTTAGTGGCCTTTTATTGTCCCCAGCACAAGCTGCACCTGTGTAATGATCATGTTGTTTAATCAGCTTCTTGATTTTTTTTTATTTGACCTTTATTTTACTAGGCAAGTCAGTTAAGAACAAATTCTTATTTTCAATGACGGCCTAGGAACAGTGGGTTAACTGCCTGTTCAGGGGCAGAACGACAGATTTGTACCTTGTCAGCTCGGGGATTCGAACTTGCAACCTTTCGGTTACTAGTCCAACGCTCTAACCACTAGGCTACCCTGCCGCCCCAGGGTGATATACCACACCTGTCCGCTGGATGGATTATCTTGGCAAAAGAGAAATGCTCAATAGCAGGGATGTAAATACATTTGTGCAAGAAATATGAGAGAAATAAGCTTTTTGTGCGTATGGAACATTTATAGGGTCTTTTATCTCAAGAAACACTTTACATGTAGCATTTATATTTTTGTTCAATATAGTTTTTACAAAGACGAGTGATGCATTGCATTGATTAGTATTTGTGTATGTTCTGTAACAGACGGAGTTGTGAATGGAATTGACATGGAGTTAGCCCCTTTGGAGTCTGATCTAGAAGACAGTGTGCTCTCTGAACACAGGTAATGATGATGGTGCTCCAGTCTGGTATCAATAAAACTACTGTTTAGTCTGATGGGTATGAAAACCCAATCATGAGACATGTTATCTTTTCAGTGTTGAGGCGGTTCCTGTGTAGGCCAAATATTCTAGAGAGGGAGGGAGGGAGATAACAGTTGCCTGCCTCTGTATTGTACAGTGACGTTAGAAAAATAACATTGCTCTCTTACATCCCAGAAATCCTGCTGAGGCTCTCACCAGAGGTAAAACATGTCAGGGTACACGCACACAGCATATTGCCAGGAGGTTTAATATCAAACCTGATAATAACAAAACCACTATGGTTTTCCTCAGGATGTCAGCCAGAACCTGAACACAGAGACGAAAGCGATGGGGACCAAACAGTCATAGACTCAGTGAGTTACACAACTCGGACTATTCTTGTCCAACACTTCCTGTGGCATTACCGTGTCTCTATCCTGGTCCTAAACTATTGGTTTGATCATTACTGTGTCTCTATCCTGGTCCTAAACTATTGGTTTGATCATTACTGTGTCTTTATCCTGGTCCTAAACTATTGGTTTGATCATTACTGTGTCTCTATCCTGGTCCTAAACTATTGGTTTGATCATTACTGTGTCTCTATCCTGGTCCTAAACTATTGGTTTGATCATTACTGTGTCTCTATCCTGGTCCTAAACTATTGGTTTGATCATTACTGTATCTCTATACTGGATGCTGAGTCTCAGAGTCTGTTGCTGCCTGTGATGCTGTGTGTGGTGTCTGAAGAACCCTCTCAGGACACAAACCTCTCAGGTAACTACTCACCTTCTACACTCCTTACTATCCCTACTTATCAGTTTAGTCTTGGAAAAGCTTTGATAATGCAGACATGTTTTGTTCTCTCTCCTCTCAGTGTGCAGTTCTCAGCCGTGTTCTGTGGCTAGTCATGGTTCACCTGTCCTCTCTGGTCGACAGGGCAGCTCTCTCACACTTGGTCCCATCTCATCTGTCCACTCTGGTCCACTCAATGTCACCAACACACCTACTCGTACCAGTCCACCAGTCTCACCCGTCCCGCCTGATTACTGTTTCACCCCTGTGTCCTCTCCACACTCTGTATCCAATCATCCCCTGGCTGGGCCCGGAGGCCTGGGTTCACCTATTGGTTCTGGCTCTGACTCTGCAGCCAGCAGAGTGTTCTGGAGAAGGTGTAACGAAGCAGGCTGTACACAGTCCATCTTCACCACCTTCTTTTCTGACATGGTCAGCATCTCCAATAGGATCCTGTCGGATAAGGCCAGTCAGGAGGGTGAGTGGCACGGTTGGGTTGTATAAAATAAAACCAAATGAATCCATGTTGGGAGCATATTATCAGAATCTGTGACTTTGTTTCTCGCTCTCAGATTATGATCTCTCTCTGAGAGTGATGGAGGCTTCTGGAAAATTACCACAGATGCTCTCAGAGCAAGAGAGAGGTGAGAATTGGTGGTTTAATTATTGGTGTACAGGAGTTTTCATAGCATTGTGTGAATGTTAAGGCTTCTTATTATTTTAAAGCTTGTGAAATGTAAATCTAATGTATTCTCCCCCTTTGTTCAGAGTTTAAGAAGAAGCAAATGGAGTTACAGAGCGCTACGGCAGCCATAAGGGATGCCAGGTCAGCCCTGAAGAGATAAGCAGCCCTGCCAGATCAACTACAACCCCCATAATCCACCTTCCCTCATTCAGTTCATTGGCATCACAAGATTTTATGGGGTGCATTATGCAGCCATATTGAGAATTTGATTTCACAATAGTTTTCACGTAGATCCACTTTCTTACCTTGTCAATATTATAATCCCCCCCAAAAAAGTACTGTTGTTGTTTATACTGTATGTTCAAACTCCGAGACTGAGAACCAATTATGAAACAAGAGGCTGCCATTTTGCTTGCCAGTAACAAAAGGATGTTTTACCTTTAAACAATATATATTTTTCTATAAATATATATTTCTATGAATAGATCCCAAAAAGTGTTGCTATTGTGTTGATAGCAAGTATACAAAACATTAAGAACACCTTCTCTTTCCATGCCATAGACTGACTGTTAAATCCACTTCAATCAGTGTAGATGGTGTAGGTTAAAGAAGGATGTTTTAGCCTTGTGACATGGCTTGTGTATGTGTGCCATTCAGAGGGTGAATGGACATGGCAAACGATTTAAGTGCCTTTAAACGGGTAACCACCCAAATGACAGCCAGCCAATCATACTGGTTTGTGTCAAGAACTGCAACATTGCTGGGTTTTTCACACTCGAAACACTTTCCCGTGTGTATCAAGAATGGTCAACCAATGGTCAGCCAGCTTTACTCTGATGAATTGAGGCTGTTCTGAGAGCAAAAGGGGGTGCAACTCATTATTGTGTTCCAAATGTTTAGTATACTCAGTGTATATTTGTATGTGAAATTGTTGCATTGCGTAGTACCTCAAAGCATTCATTTCAATCATTTTTATATCCCGGACTGAATTTTTTAACATCTTCTGTACCTAGAACTTCTTATCTACATGATTATGATTTAGAGTTATTCCTAAATCCTATGGGTAGGAACAACTTGCATGTGTCTAATTGCTCATCCACTTCTTTTAACCACACTGTTACATGTTTGCACACTTTTTATTCATTCGGTAATAAATGAAGAACCAAACTTGTCTGTGGCAGATTAGAGATCCCTTATTCCATCTTATTCTGAGGTGATAAACACCACACTTGGATTTGAACCATGAACATTCTGCATGGCAACCGGCATGGAATGCCCTACACCCTCACTATTACATCATGCTGTAAGCTATGGTCTAAAGTACTTAAGTTGTTTTTTGTGGTATCTTTACTTTACTATTTATATTTTGTACAACTTTTACTTTACTACATTCCTAAAGAAAATGTACTTTTTACTCCATATATTTTCCCTGATACCTAAAAGCAGGATAGGAAAATTGTCTAATTCACATATTTATCAAGAGAACATCCCTGGTCATCCCTACTGTCTCTGATCTGACGGACTCACTAAACAGGCATCATTTACAAAGAGTTTGTGAGTGTTGGAGTGTGCCCCTGGCTATCTGTCCAAAAACATAAATGGTGCTCTTTGCTTAATAAGGAATTAGAACTGGTTTATACTTTTACTTTTGAAAGTTAAGTATATTTAAAATCAAATACCTTTAGACTTTTACTCAAGTAGTATGTTACTGGGTGACTTTCACTTGTCATTTTCAATTAAGGCATCTTTACTTTTACTCAAGTATGAGAATTAGGTACTTTTTCCACCACTGTAAACCTGGTGTTTAGGCCAATCATATAAGCTCTGAAAAATATCTGATGTGATTGGTCAAAAGAGCAATTAGTGAAAAAATATACAAGTTGGGCTGTCTGTCCAAACACAATGCAATCCACGCTCATATTCTGATTGGGATTCAATCATGTTTGTAGACAAGCAGCTTTCAAAGGCAACGTTACCATGTTCCAGGATAAACACTGCATATGTCGGTTCATTTGGAAACTACTGGAAGTCAAGTGCACTATTTTAGCATGGTTTCAGATTGTCTGCCTTTATTAGGCTATTGTGAAAAGAAAGGACATCAACAAGATTACTTTATTTTTTTGACTCTCACCTGGGGTGTTTTCAGTTGGATTAAACGTTTGCTGCGTTGAGTGACGGTTTGTACGGAAGGAATCCTTTCCCCAAAACGTTCTTCAACGTTCTGGAACAGACTTTGTAGTATGTTTGCTACGTTTGCTGGGGGTGGCTTGAAGCAATGAGTGACTTATTTAAAAGTGCAGAGGTGCACAAACCCAACTCCTCCCCATTTTCAACTGGTCATTCAGAACATCAACGTTTTCCATTTAGTTGAAAACTGCACACTATTTTTCAGTACTGAACGCAGCCCTGGACTCCAACCACTGAACTGTCACTAACCTCTGCCCACTGAGCTTTCATCTAACCCAGGGGTGTCAAATTTCATTCCACGGAGGGCCCAGTGGGTCTGCAGGTTTTTTAGTTTTCAATTAAGACCTAGACACCAAGGTGAGGGGAGTTCCTTACTAATTAGGCACCTTAATTCTTCAAGTACAAGGGGGGGACCACTGCTCCCCCCTGTCAACCCCTCGTGCCACACAGTTTGGGCACCACTGATCTAACTGATCAAAGGTGTTCTGCCCTTGAGGTAAAGTGGCCTTCAGAACTGGATCCAATAAGGAACACTGTACTGAGCTGGTCAGTGTATTCTTATTGGTTCAGCAGTCTGGGGTCATATTGAGAAAGGCCAACTGGCACTTCATACAATTGGCATAGTCATGTCATAGAAATAAAACTGATTGTTGGAATGGAATCAAAACTGGAACCAGACACTCGTCAAAGCAACCGTGACCCAGCCGTCTCACACTCCGCATGTCAGTAAATATATCTACAAATTATAATAAGCATCATAAAAATAGACAATTATAATATTCCTGTACAATATTTCTGTACAGCTAAGATACTGTATAGTACATACATTACTGAAAAGTAACAATACCGTATGTCTGAAATAATCTGTAACATCTTTCAACACAAAATACTGCATCCAATAACTCAGCCAACCCAATGTTCTCCAGGAACTCTTTGGTTAGCTAGCTAGCGATTTGTTTTGCCATATTAGTATTGACATGAAATCAGTCAAAACACCTAAAAACAACACGTGGTATAAAACTAGCCAAAACTAACCAGGTAGGATTCCGCCCATGGCAGCTTCGTGTCGTTGTCTCTAGCTAGTTGATCGTTCAGAATCATCACAAAGCACGGACTCATCGATGCGTGCGCAGTATTTTCATGATGTCGGCACAATTGGAAATTACCTTGTCATTTTTACGTGGCTCTTCCGCGATATGGATTGAATCCAGCCCTATGACAAGCCAACCATTTTATAACCTGAGATCCTCTTCATTTTGGAGCATGGATATCACCAGAGTGATATCTGGCCATAGTGATAAGATACATACTCAATCTCACACACTCTCCCACAACCCACTGCACATCAGGAAGTGCAGATGTGCTCCTCACTTGTCAAGAACAAACTCAATCCACAAGTACGATTGGAAAGAACAATGGGAAAATTTAAAAACTGGCCTCCAGAGACGCAGGATGAAACTACCAAATCGCAGAGGGAGACAGAAGATGATATCCATATCTAATAGGACCTCTGAACAATTATTTAACAACCCTAATACAGTGGTTAGGGTAGCTTCTTCTGAATGTCCTTTGCCACCAATCTCATGTGCAGTAGACAGACAACCAGAAGCAGGCACTGTGGCTAACACTAAGGCAAATGGTACAGCTGGGTGGCTCTGTATCAGACTGCAGGCCAGGGCCTTGTTAGCGCAGCTTTAACATAGCCCCCTTTGAGGGAGACTGTGGGAGGGGAATCTGCGTGGTTCAGTGGTCAGTTCGGGTTCCACAGCAGCTGGCTCTGCAGATTAACTCTTTGAACAGGATGCATTGGATATGCCAGAAGGCCACAGTCTGGTTCACCGCCGTTAGGTGGTGCACACAGAACTTAAAGCAGAACTCCTCCAGATCCGAGAAACACGACAAGGTTAAACAGGAAGTAGGATGTTAGCACTCCAACCATCCCACCGGAATAGGAATTCAACCAGAACTCAACTGACCCTAACCCTCCTGGGTCGTGTTCAGTAGGCACGAAATGGAAGAAAACGGTCTGAAACTGGGGGGGTACTAATTAAACCTGTCCAGTGACAAACACTCGTCCTTCTTTGCTACGGTGTTCCCTAGTGAACACGTCTCTGGACTAGGCTTGGTAGAAGATGCACTAATGAACACAACCCTGGAGTAGGCTCGGTAGAAGTTGCTCCTAACCACAGCTACAGGGTGAAATATGATAATGCAGATTGGATGAAGGGTTACCTGTTGCTAGGTGTGGGGGTGGGACTGACCTCTGTGTCGTGGCACACAGCGAGACTCTCTTGATGATGTACTGACAGGCGCTTTAGGCGGTTGTCACAGTAGGCCGTGGCCAGGTCCAGCAGACCTAACACAACGATACAGGATAGACAGCCTGGATCACTGTTGACTTTGGATGTTTGCTTGGTTATGTGTATGTATTGCATGTTTCTGGACCTTTATAACTCAATGACCCTTGGTCTATAGAGGAGTTATACCCCAGTATATGAGATTGACTGGTAGCAGTCAAGCTCTCATTGAGTCTTTAACCTTTCCCTATATTGATCAATCCCCTTGTCAGTAAGGTTTGGTGGGTGTGGCTGTGTATGGGGCTGACCAATAGTGTCCTCTGAGGGTAGGTCTATTTTGTCTGTGTAGAACAGGGGTGTCCAACAGGTCGCAGCCCACCTATGAGTGAGTAGCTGAAAGTATACATGTTCCACTACAAACTGTCATAACCAAATCTCACAAGAAATCTACTCAACATTGACATAACTCCACCCCTGGTTAACCACTATTGGCTTAAAAGGATCGGTGTCCCGCTAGCGGGACAACATCCGGTGAAACTGGTGGGAGCGCAATTCAAATAAATAATCATAAATATTATGGATTTTAAACATATATGTACATATAAGTGTCTTATATCGGCTGAAAGCTTAAATTCTTGTTAATCTAAATGCACTGTCCGATTTACAGTAGCTATTACAGCGAAAACATGCCATGCGATGTGGTGCCCCACATCAAAATATTTTTCCACTGGCACAGTTTTCAGACATTCTCAAATATAAATATTAAATATTCACTTACTTCTGAAAATCTTCCTCTGATTTGTCATCCAAAGGGTCCCAGCTATAATTGTAGTGTCATTTTGTTAGATAAAATCCTTCTTTATATCCCAAAAAGTCTGTTTATTTGTCGCCATCGATTTGAGTAATCCACTCGTTCAACCATAGGAATTGCATCCAGGGAGCTATATGACCTTCAATATGACCTTTCTCTTGCATTTCTAAGAGGATGGTCTCTCTCAACTAAAATAATTCCAGTTTGTTTTTCTTTGGATTTTCTGCTACCACGTCTATTGTGTTATATTCTCCTACATTATTTTAATATTTCTACAAACTTTAAAGTGTTCTTTCCAATGGTAACAATTATATGCATATCCTGGCTTCAGGTCCTGAGCTACAGGCAGTTTAATTTGGGCACGTCATTCAGGCAGGAAGTGGAGAAAAAAGAGGCCTAGCCCTAAGAAGTTTTAAAAAGTCAAAACTAACACAATATTTGCCGGTACATTTCCAGCAATATTGCATGTCTGTCTTTGGTGTGCACGTTTGTCTATCACTGTGTGTTGCCAGTTGATGAGGTAACCATCTTGTGGGATAGAAATACTTTCTCCACTCCTTCTCAATTAAATGTTACCTTCAAAGTAGGCTTCTCTGGCAGATTAATGTATATCATGAGTAATTCTAATTGAGCTGGTCATGGGTGCACCTCAGCCACGCTCAAGGTCCTAAACGATATCTTAACCGCCATCGATAAGAAACATTACTGTGCAGCCGTATTCATTGATCTGGCCAAGGCTTTCGACTCTGTCAATCACCACATCCTCATCAGCAGACTCGACAGCCTTGGTTTCTCAAATGATTGCCTCCTCTGATAGAGTTCAGTGTGTCAAATCGGAGGGTTTGCTGTCCGGACCTCTGGAAGTCTCTATGGGGGTGCCACAGGGTTCAATTCTTGGACCGACTCTCTTCTCTGTATACATCAATGATGTCGCTCTTGCTGCTGGTGAGTCTCTGATCCACCTCTACGCAGACACCATTCTGTATACTTCTGGCCCTTCTTTGGACAATGTGTTAACAACCCTCCAGGAAAGCTTGAATGCCATACAACTCTCCTTCCGTGGCCTCCAATTGCTCTTAAATACAAGTAAAACTAAATGCATGCTCTTCAACCGATCGCTGCCAGCACCTGCCCGCCTGTCCAACATCACTACTCTGGACGGCTCTGACTTAGAATACGTGGACAACTACAAATACCTAGGTGTCTGGTTAGACTGTAAACTCTCCTTCCAGACCCACATCAAACATCTCCAATCCAAAGTTAAATCTAGAATTGGCTTCCTATTTCGCAACAAAGCATCCTTCACTCATGCTGCCAAACATACCCTTGTAAAACTGACCATCCTACCAATCCTCGACTTCGGCGATGTCATTTACAAAATAGTCTCCAATACCCTACTCAACTAATTGGATGCAGTCTATCACAGTGCAATCCGTTTTGTCACCAAAGCCCCATATACTACCCACCATTGCGACCTGTACGCTCTCGTTGGCTGGCCCTCGCTTCATATTCGTCGCCAAACCCACTGGTTCCATGTCATCTACAAGACCCTGTTAGGTAAAGTCCCCCCTTATCTCAGCTCGATGGTCACCATAGCATCACCCACCTGTAGCACGCTCCAGCAGGTATATCTCTCTGGTCACCCCCAAAACCAATTATTTCTTTGGCCGCCTCTCCTTCCAGTTCTCTGCTGCCAATGACTGGAACGAACTACAAAAATCTCTGAAACTGGAAACACTTATCTCCCTCACTAGCTTTAAGCACCCACTGTCAGAGCAGCTCACAGATTACTGCACCTGTACATAGCCCACCTATAATTTAGCCCAAACAACTACCTCTTTCCCTACTGTATTTATTTTATTTATTTCCTTTGCACCCCATTATTTTTATTTCTACTTTGCACTTTCTTCCACTGCAAATCTACCATTCCAGTGTTTTACTTGCTATATTGTATTTACTTCGCCACCATGGCCTTTTTTGCCTTTACCTCCCTTATCTCACCTCATTTGCTCGTATACCTATATATCGTATATAGACTTGTTTATACTGTATTATTGACTGTATGTTTGTTTTACTCCATGTGTAACTCTGTGTTGTTGTATGTGTCGAACTGCTTTGCTTTATCTTGGCCAGGTCGCAATTGTAAATGAGAACTTGTTCTCAACTTGCCTACCTGGTTAAATAAAGGTGAAATAAAATAAAATAAAAATAAATAATGAACAAAAATATAAATGCAACATGCAACAATTTCTAATATTTTACTGAGATACAGTTCTTATGAGGAAATCAGACAATTTTAATTAATTAATTCAGCCCTAATCTATAGATTTCACATGACTGGGAATACAGATATGCATCTGTTGGTCACAAATACCCTTAAAAAATAGTTAGGGGCGTAGATCAGAAAAGCAGTCAGTACCTGGTGGGACCGGATCAGAAAAGCAGTCAGTACCTGGTGGGACCGGATCAGAAAAGCAGTCAGTACCTGGTGGGACCGGATCAGAAAAGCAGTCAGTACCTGGTGGGACCAGTATTTGCCTCATGTAGCATGACATCTCCTTCGCATAGCATTGATCAGGCTCTTGACTGTGACCTGTGGAGTGTTGTCCCACTTCTCTTCAATGGCTGTGCAAAGTTGCTGGATATTGGTGGGAACTGGAACATGCTGTCGTACACGTCGATCCAGAGCATTCCAAACATGCTCAATGTCTTGTGAGTATGCAGGCCATGGAAGAACTGGGACATTTTCAGCTTCCAGGAATTGTGTACAGATCCTTGCACCATGAGGTGATGGGGGGCAGATGCAGCACGACAAAGGGCCTCAGGATCTTGTCACGGTATCTCTGTACATTTAAATTTCCATCGATAAAATGCAATTGTGTTCGTTGTCCGTAGTTTGTCTGCCCATACCATAACCCCATCATTACAACATTGACATTAGCAAACCGCTCATCCACACGATACTATACATGTGGTCTGTGGTTGTGAGGCCAACTGGACGTACTGCCAAATTCTATAAAAACACGGAGGCAGCTTATGGTAAATAAATTAACATAAAATTATCTGGAAACAGCTCTGGTGGACATTCTTGCAGTCAGCATTCCAATTGCATGCTCCGTCAAAACTAGAGACATCTGTGACATTGTGTTGTGACAAAATTGCACATTTGAGTGGCCTTTTATTGTCCCTAGCATAAGGTGTACCTGTGTAATGATCATGCTGTTTAATCAGCTTCTTGATATACCACACCTGTCAGCTAGATGGATTATCTTGCCAAAGGAGAAATGCTCACTAACAGGGATGTAAACTAATGTGTGTAAAACATTTGAGTGAAATATGCGTTGTGTATGGACATTTATGGGATCTTTTATTTCAGCTTAAGAAACATGGGACCAACACTTTACATGTTGAGTTTATATTTTTGTTCAATGTATATCATGTATATCATGTGTACCTGTTATTTGCAAACGTTGCCATGAAATAAGTAGCAGCAGTACAGAAACATTGCTAGACCTGCACATTCCTCACTCGCTAGATTCGGAATTAAAGGGCCAGATGCACAAGACAAATTACACAAACAAATCTTCCAGACCTAAAAATATTTTTATGTAAATGTGAGTTAAGCATTGACATGGACTCAGAACATCACATTTGATTATTTCTCATGGAACTATTCTCATTTTGAGAGTGAAAAAATAATCTCAAACCAGGATTTTTTTTTACTGAGAAAACACAATACAGGGCCCCCTTAGATAAAAATACATTTCGTGATTTCGATCTTGTCTCATGGCTGCAACTACCCAACAGGCTCGGGAAAGGCGAAGGTTGAGTCATACGTCCTTTGAAACATGACCCACCAAGCCGCGCTTTCTAACACCCGCTCGCTTAACCCGGAAGCCAGCTGCACCAATGTGTCGGAGGAAACACTGTTCAACTGATGACCGAAGTCAGCCTGCAGGCGCCCGGCCTGCCACAAGGAGTCGCTAGAGCGCGCTGTGCCAAGTAAAGCCCCCCCGGCCAAACCCTCCCCTGACCCAGACGACGATGGGTCAATTGTGTGCCGCCCTATGGGACTCCCGGTCATGGGCGGTTGTGACACAGCGGCTTGGAACCCCAGGCTGTAGTGACGCCGCAACACAGCAATGCAGTGCCTTAGACCGCTGCGCCACTCGAGAGGCCCCTTTAGTTGTTTATTAACCATTATTTTACCAGGTATATAGACAGAAAACATTTACTTCTTGGACACTAAAGTCCCGTGGGAAGAGTTGCATAGGAGAGGAGAAGAAGAGAGGAGAGGAGAAGAATATTTGAAAGCTAAAAATAAGAATGACTAGCTCGCGACATGCTTAATTTTTAAAAAGTAGTTCTCATGCTATTAAAAGGTTGGAGACCCCAGGTGTAGAGGAACTCCAGGAAGGAGCGGTAGACGGGGTAGGAGAACTGGTCGATCTCTATCACCTCCATCAATCCTCATTCCAATGGTACTGGAGAGTGAGAGAGGACTGTTAGCTGTTATGAAGTGCTCACAACTAGCAGTAGAGAGGTAGAGGACAGCTGTAAGCCAGTTAATCAGTTAACATAATTAAATATTCTCCATTTAAGTGTCTGGGTCCTTGAAAAGCACTCTGTACAACTTGTGTTTTATTATATTCTGAAACAATGCCACATTTCTTCACTCACTATGAAAGATAGAACTTGCAATGGATCTGGTAAAACAACTTGACTCAATAGCCCATTCATCTTCCAACTTTCACTATAATCCAGAAAGTTCTTAGTATGTAATGATGTTAACTGGCTAACTTGATCTTGCTTTGTTAGAGCCCAGTGAGCAACCTACCTGACGTGGAGCATGGCCTGTACGTGGATGTTTGCACCGTCCACGCTGAACTTGAGGTCGGCCGTCTCTGGGATATCAAACTTCTCCTTTAGAGACTGGGCCACCATCAGGAAGTCATCATGCTCCGGATAGAAGACACGCACAATGCTCTGTCAACAGGAGAGGACACACACACAGTGCTCTGTCAACAGGAGAGGACACACACACAGTGCTCTGTCAACAGGAGAGGACACACACACAGTGCTCTGTCAACAGGAGAGGACACACACACAGTGCTCTGTCAACAGGAGAGGACACACACACAGTTCTCTGTCAACAGGAGAGGGCACAAGCACAATTCTCTGTCAACAGGAGAGGACACACGCACAATGCTCTGTCAACAGGAGAGGACACACGCACAATGCTCTGTCAACAGGAGAGGACACACACACAATGCTCTCAGGACCAGGGAGTAGGCAGGGCCAGACGCTATTTGGAGGGGAGGAGAGGAGTGAACGTTAGAGGAGGTAGTGTATGTACTCACCTGTTGCACACAGAGACCCTGCAGGCCCACCAGGCGACAAGATGTCAGCTGATTCCCATTGTTGCCCAGCAGCACAACTGAGAGAAACACACACAGGCTGATTAAATACAAATATTAAACACATTTCATATCAAACCCACGTTCAAACAGTGGTCACTGTCACTCAACTCACCATTCTCAACCACAGCCAGAGGTTTGACCTCAGGTGACGCTAACAGCCACCTTGTTCTGCAGACAGTTGGACAAACTCCTGGGATTGGGCTGGTTGGCTGTGGACCCTGGCCCCACCTGGCAGTTATTGTAGCCCCACGCATACAGGAGGGGAAAACAGGAAGGGCTGCATACAGGAGGGGAAAACAGGAAGGGCTGCATACAGGAGGGGCAAACAGGAAGGGCTGCATACAGGAGGGGCAAACAGGAAGGGCTGCATACAGGAGGGGCAAACAGGAAGGGCTGCATACAGGAGGGGCAAACAAGAAGAGCTGCATACAGGAGGGGCAAACAAGAAGAGCTGCATACAGGAGGGGCAAACAGGAAGGGCTGCATACAGGAGGGGCAAACAGGAAGGGCTGCATACAGGAGGGGCAAACAGGAAGGGCTGCATACAGGAGGGGCAAACAGGAAGGGCTGCATACAGGAGGGGCAAACAGGAAGGGCTGCATACAGGAGGGGAAAACAGGAAGGGCTGCATACAGGAGGGGCAAACAGGAAGGGCTGCATACAGGAGGGGAAAACAGGAAGGGCTGCATACAGGAGGGGAAAACAGGAAGGGCCGCATACAGGAGGGGAAAACAGGAAGGGCCGCATACAGGAGGGGAAAACAGGAAGGGCTGCATACAGGAGGGGAAAACAGGAAGGGCTACATACAGGAGGGGCAAACAGGAAGGGCTGCATACAGGAGGGGAAAACAGGAAGAGCTGCATACAGGAGGGGAAAACAGGAAGGGCTGCATACAGGAGGGGAAAACAGGAAGGGCTGCATACAGGAGGGGAAAACAGGAAGGGCTGCATACAGGAGGGGAAAACAGGAAGGGCTGCATACAGGAGGGGAAAACAGGAAGGGCTGCATACAGGAGGGGAAAACAGGAAGAGCTGCATACAGGAGGGGAAAACAGGAAGAGCTGCATACAGGAGGGGAAAACAGGAAGGGCTGCATACAGGAGGGGAAAACAGGAAGGGCTGCATACAGGAGGGGAAAACAGGAAGGGCTGCATACAGGAGGGGAAAACAGGAAGGGCTGCATACAGGAGGGGAAAACAGGAAGGGCTGCATACAGGAGGGGAAAACAGGAAGGGCTGCATACAGGAGGGGAAAACAGGAAGGGCTGCATACAGGAGGGGAAAACAGGAAGGGCTGCATACAGGAGGGGAAAACAGGAAGGGCTGCATACAGGAGGGGAAAACAGGAAGGGCTGCATACAGGAGGGGAAAACAGGAAGGGCTGCATACAGGAGGGGAAAACAGGAAGGGCTGCATACAGGAGGGGAAAACAGGAAGAGCTGCATACAGGAGGGGAAAACAGGAAGGGCTGCATACAGGAGGGGAAAACAGGAAGGGCTGCATACAGGAGGGGAAAACAGGAAGGGCTGCATACAGGAGGGGAAACAGGAAGGGCTGCATACAGGAGGGGAAAACAGGAAGGGCTGCATACAGGAGGGGAAAACAGGAAGGGCTGCATACAGGAGGGGAAAACAGGAAGGGCTGCATACAGGAGGGGAAAACAGGAAGGGCTGCATACAGGAGGGGAAAACAGGAAGGGCTACATACAGGAGGGGCAAACAGGAAGGGCTACATACAGGAGGGGCAAATAGGAAGGGCTACATACAGGAGGGGCAAACAGGAAGGGCTACATACAGGAGGGGAAAACAGGAAGGGCTGCATACAGGAGGGGCAAACAAGAAGAGCCAGAGAGTCACATTCAACTGATTAACTTGATTTCCTTCAGGTTTAATAACACAGATCTAACAGCAGTACCCTGACAATACAACAGATTCATTCTAGAATGGTGTCAGTCGCTGGATCACTGTGACATAAAGCTGAATCAACAGATGTTAACAATAAGGCCTTTATATCAGAGCTTATGTTTATAGGTTCACAGTAAGTGAGTTTAGACCAGGGCACAATGGTAAGGGGTTTAGACTGCACTGTTTCTCAATCTCAACCCATGGTCTGTGGAATGTTGTTGGGAAGCCCCTCAGATGGTTCTCTGACAGACACAAGTGTTATTTGGAATAGAAGTAGTCCTCCATGGAGAAATATAATATAGGGTAGATTCCATCTTTCACTCGGTCTTTCCCTGCTTTCTCCATCCATCCAATAAAAATATAAAAGTATCACATTTTCTTCCCAGTTGCAACCTTGTCTCATCGCTGCAACTCCTTAATGGGCTTGGGAAAGTCGAAGGTTGAGACATGCATCCTCCGAAACATGATTTACCTAGCCCCTACTTCTTAAACACACTCCACGCAGGAGTGGACGACCGAAGTCAGCTTTCAAGTACCCGGCCCGCCACAAGGAGTTGCTAGAGTGCGATGAGCCAAATAAAGCCCCCCGGCCAAAACCCAGGCCGTAGTGGCGCCTCAGCACTGCGATGCAGTCCCTTAGACCGCTGCACCACTCGAGACCTCACCATCCATCCATCCATCCATCCATCTCTCTCTATCCTTTCAGGATAGTCAGTTTAAGAGGGTATGTTTGGCAGCATGAGTGAAGGAGGCTTTGTTGCGAAATAGGAAGCAGATTCTAAATTTTATTTTGGATTGGAGATGCTTAATGTGAGTCTGGAAGGAGAGTTTACGAATATCTAGGTGTCTAGTTAGAATACGTGGACAATTACAGTCTAAGGCAGAATCGTCCAGAGTAGTGATGTTGGACAGGGGTGCTAAGGAGTATTTCTGTCTGTAATAAAGTCCTTTTGTGGGGAAAAACTCATTCTGATTGGCTGGGCCTGGCTCCCAAGTGGGTGGACCTATGCCCTCCCAGGCCCACCCATGGCTGCACATCTGCCCAGTCATGTGAAATCCATAAATTAGGGCCTAATGAATTTATTAAATTGACTGATTTCCTTCTATGAACTGTAACTCAGTAAAATCTTTGAAATTGTTGCATGTTGAGTTAATATTTTTGTTCAGTACAGATGACCTCATTGGCAGAGGTTCCAAATGCACAGGCCTGCAGTATGGACAAGAGCTTCTCCCCCCTAAAGTGAAAAATAAACACAATAACAAGGCTATATACAGGGGGTACTGGTACTAAGTCAGTGAGCCGGGGGTACGAGTTAGTTGAGGTCACTTGTACATGTAGGTTGGGGTGAAGTGACTATGCATAGATAATAAACAGCAAGTGGCAGCAGTGTACAAAACAAATGGGAGGGGGGGGGGGGCATTTGATTAACTGTTCAGCAGTCTTATGGCTTGGGGCCATTTGATTAACTGTTCAGCAGTCTTATGGCTTGGGGGTAGAAGCTGTTAAGGAGCCTTTTGGTCCTAGACTTGGGGCTCCGGTACCACTTGCCGTGCGGTAGCAGAGAGAACAGTCTATGGCTTGGGTGAATGGAGTCACTGACAATTTTATGGGCTTTCCACTGACACCGGCTATTATATACACAGTTGAAGTCGGAAGTTTACATACACCTTAGCCAACTACATTTAAACTCAGTTTTTCACAATTCCTAACATTTAATCCTAGTAACAAATTCCCTGTCTTAGGTCAGTTAGGATCACCACTTTGTTTTAAGTATGTGAAATGTCAGAATAATAGTAGAGAGAATGATTTATTTCAGCTTTTATTTCTTTCATCACATTCCCAGTGGGTCAGAAGTTTACATACACTCAATTAGTATTTGGTAGCATGCCTTTAAATTGTTTAATAACTTGGGTCAAACGTTTCGGGTAGCCTTCCACAAGCTTCCCACAATAAGTTGGGTGAATTTAGGCCCATTCCTCCTGACAGAGCTGGTGTAACTGAGTCAGGTTTGTAGGCCTCCTTGCTCACACACGCTTGTCCAGTTCTGCCCCAAAAAATACTATAGGATTGAGGTCAGGTCTTTGTGATGGCCACTCCAATACCTTGACTTTGTTGTCCTTAAGCCATTTTGCCACAACTTTGGAAGTATGCTTGGGGTCATTGTCTATTTGGAAGACCCATTTTCAACCAAGCTTTAACTTCCTGACTGATGCCTTAAGATGTTACTTCCATATATCCACATAATTTTCCTACCTCATGATGCCATCTATTTTGTGAAATGCACCAGTCCCTCCTGCAGCAAAGAACCCCCACAACATGATGCTGCCACCCCCGTGCTTCACGGTTGGGATGGTGTTCTTCGACTTGCAAGCATCCTCCTTTTTCCTCCAAAAATAACAATGGTCATTATGGCCAAACAGTTCCAGTTTTATTTCATCAGACCAGAGGATATTTCTCCAAAAATAACAAGCTTTGTCCCCATGTGCAGTTGCAAACCGTAGTCTGGCTTTTTTTAATGGCGGTTTTGGAGCAGTGGCTTCTTCCTTCCTGAGCGGCCTTTCAGGTTATTGTCGATATAGGACTTGTTTTACTGTGGCTATAGATACTTTTGTACCGTTTCCTCCAGCATCTTCACAAGGTCCTTTGCTGTTGTTCCGGGATTGGTTTGCACTTTTCGCACCAAAGTACGTTCATCTCTAGGAGACAGAACGCGTCTCCTTCCTGAACAGTATGACTGCTTCGTGGTCCCATGGTGTTTATACTTGTATACTATTGTTTGTACAGATGAATGTGGTACCTTCAGGCATTTGTAAATTGCTCCCAAGGATGAACCAGACTTGTGGAGGTCTACAATTTTATTTCTGAGCTGTTGGCTGATTTCTTTTGATTTTACCATGATGTCAAGCAAAGAGGCACTGAGTTTGAAGGTAGGCCTTGAAACACATCCATAGGTACACCTCCAATTGACTCAAATGAGGTCAATTAGCCTATCAGAAGCTTCTAAAGCCATGACATAATTTTCTGGAATTTTCCAAGCTGTTTAAAGGCACAGTCAGCTTAATGTATGTAAACTCCTGTCCCACTGGAATTGTGATACAGTGAATTATAAGTGAAATAATCTGTCTGTAAACAACTGTTGGAAAACTTAGTTGTGCCATGCACAAAGTAGATGTCCTAACCAACTTGCCAAAACTATAGTTTTGTTAACAAGACATTTGTGGAGTGGTTGAAAAATGAATTTTAATGACTCCAACCTAAGTGTATGTAAACATCCGACTTCAACTCTAGGTCCTGGATTGTAGGAAGCTTGGCACCAGTGATGTACTGGGCAGTACACATTACAACAGTGGCGCTATAATTGACAGATGCTTATCTCTCTTGATCTGTTGTACTCAGAGTGATGCAATTTGGCACACATGCTCAGGGATGAGTCTAGCTAACCTGTAAAGTATGATTCAGACTTGGTCGCATGGTGGCACTGTTGGATAGGAAAAATCATTCATGCAAGCTCATAGCGGCCATATCGTTTGAGCACGAGTCTTGAAAATATATTGTATGAAAATGTGCAACTATAGCTGCTATATACCAAATTTGGTCCCCCAAAAAGTGTCCAAAATACATCAAAAGCATATTACATTGCATGATCAGTTTGATTTTGAGTTCTGATATTTGGCAAGTCTGCTAAGCAGCACAGAAGTAGCTCATTCTAGGGCAAAATGTCCAATTTGTCCACATTTTCATTCTAACCTAGCACAAACCCAACTAATCACCAAGTCCTATTTGAATCAGGTGGGTTAGTGTTGGGCTGGAACAAATATGTGCAACCTGAGGAATGGATTGTGAAACACTGACCTTACCTGTGGTCAATTCTAAATCAGGTGACCTGAGACATAGGTAAAAAAAAAACTTGATACTGTTTTAATGCAGAGTGTCTGGAAGTGAGAGACAACAAATGATGTGACTTGTCAACATTCAGCAAGACCAATTGACTTCAGAGCTGCAGAGACAGTCACTTTCCTATGAAATAAATAGGTCGAAGGTCACTAGATCACTGTCTGGCTTGACAAACACTAGACACAAGTCTAGATCATTTTGGCATAAATTGAAATTTAATCATTTTTTCAAAAACATACACACATACATATAGTCAGATGTTTGGTAAACAGGTGTGTAGACTAACAGTCAAATGTTTACTTACAGTCCTTCCCAATAATGCAGAGAGAGAAAATAGAGGAATAATACAAAAGTATTAACCTGCAACAATAAGAGTGTTACCGTGGCAATATACACAGAGTACCAGTAGCTAGTAGATGTGCGGTGCTACGAGGTAGTTGCGGTTGATATGTACATACTGTATAGTTAGGGATAACGTGACTAGGCAACAGGATAGATAATAAAACAGTAGCAGCAGCACAAAGGGTCAAAGCAGATAGTTAAATAGTTAACCATTAGCTACCCACAGACATACTATTTAGCAGTCATGTTTTCGGGGTAGAAGCTGTTCAGGGTCTTGTTGGTACTAGACTTGGTACATCAGTACCGCTTGCTGTGTTGTAGCAAACAAAAGTTTATGACTTGACTAGCTGGAGTCTGAACATTTTTAGGGTCTTCCTTTGACACCGCCTGGTATAGAGGCCACTGCCCTAGTGATGTACTGGGCCGTATGCACTACCCTCTGTAATGCCTTGCGGTCGGATGCCAAGCAGTTACTATACCAAGCGGTGATGGTGCCAGTCAAGATGCTCTCAATGGTGCAAATGTAGAACTTTTTGGAGGATCTCGAGAGCCCATGCCAAATCTTTTCAGCCTCCTGGGCAGTGGAGGCTGCTGAGGGGAGGACGGCTCATAATAATGGCTGGAACGGAGCGAATGGCATCAAACACATTCAAAACATGTTTGATGTTCCACTTATTCCGTTCCAGTCATTTCCACGAGACCGTCCTCCCCAATTAAGGTGCCACCAACCTCCTGTGCTCCTGAGGGGGAAGAGGCGCTGTCGTGCCCTCTTCACGACTCTGTTGGTCTACAGCCCAGTCGATGTGAAGGGGGGCGTGTTCGGCCCTCCTTTTTCTGTAGTCTACCATCAGCTCCTTTGCCTTGCTGACTTTGAGGGAGAGGTCTCTGACCTCCCTATAGGCTGTCTCATTGTAGTCTACCATCAGCTCCTTTGCCTTGCTGACTTTGAGGGAGAGGTCTCTGACCTCCCTATAGGCTGTCTCATTGTAGTCTACCATCAGCTCCTTTGCCTTGCTGACTTTGAGGGAGAGGTCTCTGACCTCCCTATAGGCTGTCTCATTGTAGTCTACCATCAGCTCCTTTGCCTTGCTGACTTTGAGGGAGAGGTCTCTGACCTCCCTATAGGCTGTCTCATTGTAGTCTACCATCAGCTCCTTTGCCTTGCTGACTTTGAGGGAGAGGTCTCTGACCTCCCTATAGGCTGTCTCATTGTAGTCTACCATCAGCTCCTTTGCCTTGCTGACTTTGAGGGAGAGGTCTCTGACCTCCCTATAGGCTGTCTCATTGTAGTCTACCATCAGCTCCTTTGCCTTGCTGACTTTGAGGGAGAGGTCTCTGACCTCCCTATAGGCTATCTCATTGTAGTCTACCATCAGCTCCTTTGCCTTGCTGACTTTGAGGGAGAGGTCTCTGACCTCCCTATAGGCTGTCTCATTGTAGTCTACCATCAGCTCCTTTGCCTTGCTGACTTTGAGGGAAAGGTCTCTGACCTCCCTATAGGCTGTCTCATTGTAGTCTACCATCAGCTCCTTTGCCTTGCTGACTTTGAGGGAGAGGTCTCTGACCTCCCTATAGGCTGTCTCATTGTAGTCTACCATCAGCTCCTTTGCCTTGCTGACTTTGAGGGAGAGGTCTCTGACCTCCCTATAGGCTGTCCCATTGTAGTCTACCATCAGCTCCTTTGCCTTGCTGACTTTGAGGGAGAGGTCTCTGACCTCCCTATAGGCTGTCTCATTGTAGTCTACCATCAGCTCCTTTGCCTTGCTGACTTTGAGGGAGAGGTCTCTGACCTCCCTATAGGCTGTCTCATTGTAGTCTACCATCAGCTCCTTTGCCTTGCTGACTTTGAGGGAGAGGTCTCTGACCTCCCTATAGGCTATCTCATTGTAGTCTACCATCAGCTCCTTTGCCTTGCTGACTTTGAGGGAGAGGTCTCTGACCTCCCTATAGGCTGTCTCATTGTAGTCTACCATCAGCTCCTTTGCCTTGCTGACTTTGAGGGAGAGATCTCTGACCTCCCTATAGGCTGTCTCATTGTAGTCTACCATCAGCTCCTTTGCCTTGCTGACTTTGAGGGAGAGGTCTCTGACCTCCCTATAAGCTGTCTCATTGTAGTCTACCATCAGCTCCTTTGCCTTGCTGACTTTGAGGGAGAGGTCTCTGACCTCCCTGTAGGCTGTCTCATTGTAGTCGGTGATCAGGCCTACCACCGTCGTGTCGTCAGCAAACAATGACGGTGATGGAGTCGTGCACAGCTGCACAGCGACCATTAAAATAAACACCCACCAAACATGAATGATGCCATAATCCTCATAAATCAGGTTTTGCAAGAAGCCTGATCTCTCTCTTGATCACTCAGTTAATCATGGGGGGGTAGAGGTTTGTTCAGTAAGCTTGAACATTTGCTACGTTGTGGAATGATTTGTACTGAACAACACGTTTCCTCAAAACGTTCTCTTGCGTACTCTAACAGACTTTAAGATACGTTTGCTCCCGTTCGGTGGCTGTAGCAAGGTGTGGGTTGAAGCGATGAGTGACGTATATAAATGGCAGTGGCCATGTTAACAGCGTTCCCCAACCCACAACCTCCCTGTTTTTCAACTGTTCGTTAAGTACATGTCACGTTCACATGAAGAGATTCGCAAGACAGACGCAGGAATGCCGTAATTTGGGCTAAATAAAAACCCTATTACGCGAGCCATGTAAAGGCATGGGGACGAAGACCAAACAAACACATACACAAGGTTGAAACCCAAACAAAAGAGTGAGGAGTACCTCGAATAAATACACACACGCACAATGATTAACACTCGGGACGAAACACACAACACAGGTACTCTCACACACACTAACGGACATTGTAACAATAGTCGACAGCCCAATGGAAACCAAAGGGCACACTTATACAAATCAGTGGGAATAGGGGACAGGTGTGCGTAATGAAAGTTCGGGAGGGATCTGTGACAGTACAGCAGTTTCCGTTCAATTGAACGTACTGAACGCAACCCAGTTGATTCTGTGGGCGTTTCCTGTTTTATTCACTCTAATCTAGGGTCAGAACAGAGGTACATTTAATACAGATCCTTGGTCAAAGTGGCTGTGCCCTTCTGTTTGTTTGATAACAAGAATGTTTTATTTTTACTACATCTTGTTGCCCCTCATGTCAGCAAATTGCACCTCCATCTCCCATTTCTGATTTTAGTAGCTCTGAAAATAAACTACCCACAATCAACTTCTCACCAACTACTTAATTATTTAACTGCCACAGGTGTAACCCAGAGCCATGGTTACCATCCCCAGTGATTGAGATCCCAGTCAGCTGGGTTGATTAGTCCAATGGGAGCTAGCGCTGGCTTAGAAAGCTGCATGCAAACACATGAAAATAACTAGATGATATCTCACTTGGTTATGACTGTTCAGTGACATTCAGCTGTGCTGTAGGAGCCTCCATTTCAGCACAAAAGGTGTAATGGCAAGCAGCTGGAATACATACTCACAAACCAACACGATAAAGAGGAATCGGGACCTTGCTGATAACTGAAGATTTGATGATTCATTTCTAAGCCTTGATGTTTAACTGATCTGCTCCACTCATTGGACTATTAAAGGACAAGCTTAGATGGACTCCAACCATCACAGATCTGCAGAAACCTTCATCTTTCATAAAAACCTCAAAGTCCTGTCTGACATGGGTCTGGCCCTGTGCAGACAGTCTCACAGCCACACGGCCAAAGTGGTTCTAGTGGGCCTGGACGGGGCGGGGAAGTCCACCCTCCTCCACCGCCTTCTTAGGGGCGAGCTGGCGCACACCACCCCCACCGTAGGCTTCAACGTGGGCTCGCTGGAGCTGGACTCTGGCCTGGAGCTGACCGTGTGGGACATAGGGGGCCAGGGGGGCATGCGCGCCCAGTGGGGAGACCACATGGAGGAATGCGATGCCCTGCTGTTTATGGTGGACGGGGTAGACCGGGTACGGATCGGGGAGGCAAGGGCGGCGTTGGGGAGAGTGCTGGGGGATGAGAGGGTGAGGGGGGTCCCCCTAATGGTGCTGGTTAATAAGATGGACCTAACAGAGGCCATGGGGCTCCAGGAGGTGACGGGCGGGCTGGGGCTGGAGCAGTGCTGGGATAGAGACTGGGAGGTGCAGGGGTGCAGCGCTCACAATGGCCTGGGGCTCCAAGAGGCCCTGGACTCTTTGGCCACACTCATCAGAAAGCGCTGAGGGAGAACTCAGACACACACAAGGATATATGGAAACTTTGGCAAATGCACAGATCAATGGACAAGGAATGGGCTCTCATATACAAACAGGTAAAGAATAGGCACACACACATTTGGACAAAAGGGAACCTGTGAGGCTTTTCATAAGCTAACTGTGCTCCTATCACTAACTAGCCCCATGTCTCACAGTATGCAACATGCCAGTAGGTTATTTGAATATAGAAACAGTTGTGATATTCACTATGAAGGAAACTATTCAATGGGACTTGAGATTCACAGATTGGAATTAAATGGCTACTTTTATCACAAGGACAAAACCCCAATGAGATCATCCACCTGTTTTTACACTTACTGTAACAATGACATGTATTTTACATGAAACTAATCTCCCCACAGCAATGTCACAAGTGCCACTCATTTTTACAATTGACAGAAGATGCAGTATCCTTCTACACCACAAGGTGGTCTCCTTATTTAGCCACAGTCCTGCTGGTTATAGTTTCTCCCTGGAAGTTAAATCAATGGTTGCTACTCCAGATTGAAGTGTTGACACTACCAGACTGAAGGGATTGGTGATACACAGTTACATTAAAATAGAACCTTTAGTCGTATATTCAGTAAAGCTGATTACTTTTTATTGGTCTTAAGTATTTGAGAGCAAATGTGTCAGGTATATTTATCCAGGTACCATGTACAGCAACTCTAAATCACATACATGAGAGCATAGTCACTTTGTCCCTTCTTTAGGAATAAGAATCTCTCCCCAATTTTTCCAGACAGACAATACACCTTGATGTTACTGTATCAATCAGAAAGCTTGCAGCAGTGAGGATCCAATGGCTAACAGCACATTTATTTTGGTTAGGATCAGTAGTACAGAGAACATGTCCTAAGGATGAGATGAGAGGAAGTGATGTCATAATCAAAATCCCCTGATTGATTAGCAGAATGTGGCATTGATGAGTTTGTTTGTGGTGAGGTGAATGTAGTGTCTTCAAAGTATTTACACCCCTTGGAATGTTCCACATTTTGTTGTGTTACAGTCTGAATATAACAGATTAAAATGTTGATTTTGTGACATTGGCCTAGACACAATACGCCATAATGTCGAAGTGGAATTGTTTTGACATTCTTACAAATTCTTTCAAACCTAAAAGCTGAAATGTCAAGTCAATAAGTATTCACACCCTTTGTTATGGCGGATCATTGCACAACCAAAGATATAGGCGTCCTTCCTAACTCCGCTGCCGGAGAAGGACACCGCTCAGGGATTTCACCATGAGGGCAATGGGGACTATAAAACACAGTTGAATGGCTGTGACAGGAGAAAACTGAGGATGGATCCACAACACCATAGTTACTCCACAATATTAACCTAAATGACAGTGAAAAGGAGAACGCTTGTACAGAATACAAATATTCCAAAACATGCATTCTGTTTGCAATAAAACACTAAAGTAAAAAACTGAAAAATGTGGCAAAGAAATTAACTTAATTTTGATAATAAAAGTTGTGTTTGGGGCAAATCCAACACCACGGTCTGCTTTACAGCTGATACGGAGACACATTCACCCGTCAGCAGGACAATAACCTAAAACACAAGGCCAAACATACACTGCAGTAGCTTACCAAGACAACGTTGAATGTTCCCGAGTGACCTACTTAGTTGACTTATATCAGCTAGAAAATCTATGGCAAGACTTGAAAATGGCTGTCTAGCAATGATCAACAAACAATGACAGAATGAAGCATTTTTAAAAGCATAATGGGCAAACGTCACACTTCCCAGGTGTGCAAATCTCTTAGACTCACCCAGAAAGACTCACAGCTGTAATCACTCTTAAGAGACTTACCCAGAAAGACTCACAGCTGTAATCACTCTTAAGAGACTTACCCAGAAAGACTCACAGCTGTAATCACTCTTAAGAGACTTACCCAGAAAGACTCACAGCTGTAACTCACAGCTGTAACACATAGCTGTAGTCACTGCTAAAGGTGTTTCTAACATATCCACTCACACCCCTGAATATTTCTGTAAATTAGATTATAGTATTTCCTTGTCTTGGTCATTACAGGGTATTGTGTGTAGATGGTCGAGAATGTTGTTGTTGATTTCATCCATTTTGAAACAGGTATGAATGCTTTCTGAGACACTATGTATAGGTGGAAGGAGGGGTGATATGTAAAAATGGGTTACAATTATCAAACAACAAAATAGGAGTAGAACAAATCGCTCTCTTCAGCAGAGCACAGCATTGACTATTCTAGTGGCAGACTCCAGCAATATGAGACACCACAAGAACATCTCCCATTCTGGATGCTCCGACAGCTTCTAGCATTTTGTTTCTTTTTTCATTAGTACATTTGTCGTTGAGAATTTTTTTGTTTCGTAGAAATTAAAAACAAAAAAGGCACAATGAATTTCCACTCACGTCTTTAATGTGCACAAGAGTTGAAAGCATCAGCAAGCCACCTTAAAAGTGAATTCTTCTATCTAAAATGTATAAATGAAACTAAGTTCTTTAAAAACAACTTTTCTCTGGCAAGTAAAAATCTTGCAACAAACATAAGCTTGTATCGTTTTCTGATACAAGAAAAAGACATTGTAATTCTTTAAAGTGGCTCGGTCCGTCTAGGGATAGTTCACGACACCCTCTAGGGTTTAGTTCATCAGTAATAAACAATTAGTTCCAAAACAAGCCTGGGCTGCGTTGAAACCCCCCCTATTCCAAACCCACTCCTTACAAATCCTTCCCGGCTCGTTTTGTGCGCTGTTTGAATGGGCCATAACAGAGGAACATAAGTCCAGACAAGGGACCAGGGGTTTGTGTTAACGTTAGCCCTCACACTTCCTAGATCCTGGAAACAAACTGGGACTGGCTATGGACGGTACAAAGACACAGTCTGTCCCTACAGACAGACATAACTGTATCAGGTTCCTCAGCATGTCATCACAGCCCATTATGAATTTAAACATTTTTATTTAATGAAAATCAAAAACGTCATCGGAACAACCTCCCCGTCAGTCTTTGACAATAAGTAGACAATGTTATCGTTCTGCAGAGTGAGTCCGTTTCAACAATGACTGTTCAGCTGCAGCAGCTTTGTACAGGCTTTATGGAAATATCTATTTATATATTCTCAAGAGACGAGTTTAAGAGAGATACACATTCAGGAAGCTTATGAACTGTGACCTCATTTAAAAAAATAAAAATAAAGTTCTGTATAGGTCAGAGGTCGTGTTCGATCCTCTGTTAGTCCGGTCTTCTTTCCGCAGGAAGAGAGAAACAATTAATACTCAGACATGTGCATAAGACAGAAGAAAATCTACAAGTAAAAATAGTAATCCTGGAGGCTCCACATACTTGATCTAAAGATAGGGGACTCCTGGACGATAGGGGACTACTTTTTTTTAAGTAGTCAATTTTCTTCTTCAAAATGGCTGATCCCTCCTGATGACTCAGTTGGACATTACTCCAACAGGGTCACCAGGAGGGCTTAGCCAATGAAGAAGTTGGAAGTTCCACCCAGTTGACTACATTAAAATTGTGCAAGCCCTCAATGGCTCTGCTCATTCTAATATGACCTTTAGCCACTAGGGGCCTCAGTGATTTTCTATACCTGGACCAGAAAAAGACAAACCTTGCAATATTTCTATTTCAACATAAAAGAACACATTTTTTTATAAGAATTAGGTAATACTTTTTTTGTTGTTGCCAAATATAGGTTTGTTTTAGTTCAGTAAACTCTTCTGTTGGAGTTCCCAACAGTGGGTGTGTTCCTCTGACCAGGTGTTTCTGATGCATTCCAGATCTTACAAAGTCTGGATAGGTATTTTACACATCAGCTAACCAACTCATATGTTACAGCAATCTTTCAGTCGATGACGTGGCACACAACCATTAGTTAATGCAAGCAATGTCTGCGAGACCTATGCCATCACTACCTGCTCTCCACAGGAAGTGACATCACTTCTGCAGCAGGATTTCATGTCCTGCATCATTGTACCGGTCCCATTATGGCGTCTGTGAGAGAATGGGCAGCGCCATTGAGGCCATCTCCATTTTGAAGTAGTACATTTTCTAATACTTCTATGAGTTTGTAAACAAACTAAAAGGGCGCATACTGCCACCTGTGGTGTGTTGATTGAACAGTTATTAAGCCACGGTTGGCTGCCACCTGCAGTTATGGAATGTTTACTCAAGAATAGAATTCATTGGCTGATGACCTAGATGGAATTATGTGAGCCTTCCTTAACCCATAAGAAGTCTTTAAAATGGTGAAAGTCTTAAATGGAGTTGCCCAAGTTAAAATGAGCTTTTGGGCCCTAGTCCTCTACCATTCTCTGTGATTTTCCTCCAACCTGAAAAAAATTAAGCTTTTTTATTTTGCTCTCCCCTGAATTAGAGCAAAATTGCAAAACAATTATATACTTATACGAACCAGTTTTGCAGCATTATATTTTTTTTTAATTACATGTATTTTTTATAAATAAAAATCCATAACTCATGATTCAAGAAGTCAAAAGCTAAAAATTTAAATAAAGTGAGTCAAAATGTCTTGTCAGTCTGCCTAAAAACCTCTCCCTGCCTAAATCCCGCCTCTTCCTGTCCTAGGACTTTGGGGACGAGGACAGGGTCCATGCCTGTTCATGGTTTCGCTCTGAGGTAAACATCTTTAATTGGGGGCACTCGGTCATCAAGGGAGAGGGAGAGCGAGCGAAGGTCCACGACCAGGGGACACAGCAGAGGTGAAGCACAAAAATGAGCCGCAAATAAACTGCAGTATCCTTTCCGATACCGCAGTATCGTGATATTGTTTTCTAAAACAAATATGCAAAGAAACTCTTCCCAAGTGTCTTCAACGGTGTGTTTTTGTGCGAGTGTGTGACATTTGGCAATTCTAAAATATTGCCTCAAAAGGCTTTTTCTTCCTTTGTGATTTTCACGTGACATTTCAAAGCATTTGCTAAGATAGCCTGAGATCCTCCCCACACGGGTGGCCAGATTGTACTGGTGCTGGATTCATTACCTGGACCCGTTTGTATTGGGTTGTCAGATTGTGGTGGCAGTTTTAAGTAACCTTTCAGTGCAGAGGTGGCGTATTGTGGAGTTGGTGGGTGAATCCTTCAATCGCAAGGTGGGTTGCCATGTTGGAGTAATAGTGATGGTAGTAGGTGGGTTCCAGCCTTCTGTATTAGGTTGCCAGATAGGAGGAGAGATAGATGGATGAATGTCTGGGGTTGGTTAGACAGTACTAGTGAAGCTGGCTCCTAGAACTTGAACTCCTTCTGCAGGCTGGAGGCGGGGTCAAAGTTGAAGGTCCCTCCTTGGGTGGCTTTAGGAATCAAACTGGGATCCTCATCAATCTAAGAAGGAGAGACAAAGAAGAGGAATGGTGTGTGTGTGTGTGTGTGTCAGCGTTTCTGTTAGCTGGTAAAAGACGATAAATAAACATGGGTACCGACCAATTGTCCAGGAGAAAAGGTAGAATTCCATTGCAAAACAATGCTTTTTAGCCTATTCATTTATGGGAATACATTTGACTGGTCATGATTAAAAATCTATCTAGGTTAATTTGCTAAATTTAGTGGGATTAAATTGGCACGTGTGTATTTGTGTTAGTCGTTGTGTGTCCTAATATTTATCACACGGGCACAGCACATGTGAGGCTAGTTTGAGGGGGAACTCTGTCAGACAGCAAGAGGGCTGCTGCAACAGCTCCTCAAAGAGCTTGTGATGGAACATTTTATGTTGGTGCTTTTCCATTTATGAATTTCTGTGTTCTGCGTTTTTGCATTTCTAATAACCGTTTGTGTTCATGCAAGTGACTGAACGAATCCTCACTATCAGAATCTGCAATTCAGCTTAAGAGAGAAGAAGCCTTGTGAGGTATTGGTCTGTCACATGAATGACGCAAACGTTAATGATGCATAAGCTAAATCAGCAAATATAACTTGTCTGTATATAAAAGAGATCTAACAGGACTGCCCCGGAGGAGCTCCTAATCAACATGTGTACTTGGTGCATTGAGTTAAATAAAATAATAAAATTAACTACAATTTTTACACTGAACAAAAATATAAATGTAAACATGTAAAGTGTTGGTCCCATGTTTCATAAGCTGAAATAAAAGATCCCAGAAATTTTCCATATGTACAAAAATCTCATTCCTCTCAAAATTGTACACAAATTTGTTTAGATCCATGTTAGTGAGCATTTCTTCTTTGCCAAGATAATCCATCCACCTGACAGGTGTGGCACATCAAGAAGCATGATCATAACACAGGTGCACCTTGCGCTCGGGCCAAATGTGCAGTCGTCTCACACAATGCCACAGATGTCTTGTTTTGAGGGAGTGTGCAATTGGCATGTCCACCAGAGCCGTTGCCAGATAACTTCATGTTAATTTCTTTACCATAAGCCATACAATTTATCATGTTCGGGATGCTCTGGATCATGTGTGTTACAGCGTGGTCCAGTTCTCACCAATATCCAGCAACTTTGCAGAACCATTGAAAAGGATTGGGACAACAGGCCACAGTCAACAGCCTGATCAACTCAATACAGAGGTTGATGTGTCGCGCTGCATGCAGCAAAATGGGGATTACACCAGATACCAACTTTTTTTAAAGGCATCTGTGACCACAGATGCATATCTGTATTCCCTGTCATATTCCCTGTAATCTTAAATTCTGGATGTTGAGTTTATATTTTTGTTCAGTATAATTCAACTGGTAAATGAAGCACGCTTCCCATTCATGTCGATTAGCAACGGTAGGCAGGCGGTGAAGCGCGTAAAAATATCTGAATGAATGAAAATGAAATGAAAAAACAACTCTAAAACGAACAATATTCATTAGATAGGAATGTTATCAAAGACAGGATGGAAAGAAAACTCCTTTCATATGGTTTATTATTTTGTGTTGTCAAGGATGACAAAGTAACTTACTCTGAAAGTGCACACGTCCTATGTATCAAGTTTACATTAAATGTGGTAGAAAATGATTAAATATGAGAATAATTATGTGAAGATAGCAATGTGATTTTAGCCTTCTAAATGAATTGTTTTTCATATAAACTTGTGCCCAGTCAGCAGCCACGGCCAAGTGAGCTCAGAGTTAGTGTCAGCATGACGGAACGCCCCTTTGGCCAGAGTGCTTAAAAGGACTCGCTAAGAATAAACAGACAGACCAAGCAGACGGACGGTGTAAACCGGACGTCATGAATGGTTAAAACTACAAGACCAAAAAGAGGCGAGGTCGCGGCCCACACGTTGAAATGGTTAGAAACATTGTACCGAGACCTGACAGCGTGGAACGGTGACTACACGGCTGAAAATGGTTTAAACTCTACAGACCAGCCGACATACAGCTCGAGGTGAATGTCACAAAATGGGTAAAACTATGAAACTCTCAATCTCTACAGAAGAACCTCCCCTAGAAGACCAGAAACACTCTGTGGTCCTAGAACTTTGACTAAAAGACACGAGGTGGGAAGGAAGAGTCACTCCCATACAACCATTGGTACGTCTGAAGTATCTATGCTAACGAACACTCCAAGACCAGAGAAGCTTTACAACTAAGGACATTGTGACCTCTGGTGGATAATCAGAGCCTTACATCAAGCCACTACCCAGAGATGGATCGATTGGTTTCTGAGAGACAGAGAAAATATATATTACATTTCTAATCTGAATGAGCAGTTGTTAGGGTGCTAAATATATAAGTATTTCCGTGAGTGCAGCTTCCAAAATGTATGTACGATAAGTTGACTCTCCCCTCCCCCCTTCCATTATGTAACAAGCTGTCATACGGTGTCAGTTCACTAGGGACTTTTAATCTCATGTAAGTGTGTATTATTTAGTTCATTATTTATTTACTAAGCCATTTTGTGTATTTCTGATTGATCAATGAGGTTAGGGTTCTTTCAGATATCAGGGTGTATGCAACATTCAGAATGAGACTGATATGAGGTAATAATAAATTAATAATCAACTGTTATTGATGTAAGAGATGTCTGTATATCTTTAGAGTTTAAAGTCGGGAGATAGCAACTCGCTAAACAACTTTTACCGTGGTGCACCAAATGTCTAATGAGTTAATGGTTACATGATTCATTTCAATTGAGTAACAATTAAACATAGTTTAAACACAGTCATCAGATTAATGATAGTCACGACACCTACTTGTATGAATTTGTGATCTATCGTCCCACAACTGTCCCAGAGTCTGTTTAGAAAAGGCTATTTATTTCTCGTAGAGAACGATGAGCTGACCAATAGAATAGGTCAACTTTTCTACTATGGGGGATAGTAGATTGACAGGCTAGTGATTTTGCTGTTAGTTACTGGTCTTGTTGTCTGAGGAAAAGTTCATGTGGACAGTTATTCTAACATCTTCAAAGTTTGCATCGGAATTTAGTAAGAAGGATGCACGCCGTTGCATGTTCTGTTAAGATGAATTACCTTAATCAAAATGTGATGTGTATTTCTGAGCACCGTGGGTGGACGCCCTAATCAGGTTACGCACCCAATGCATATGGGTCGGTTAATGAAAATGTAGCAGGTCAAATGTCTGGTGCTACATTTTCCTAACAGAAGCCCTGGACTGTGTGTGTGATTTACAACTCACGTCGTCGCCTGAGAAGTACTGGTCAATAATCTCGAAGGCTAGTTTGTAGATGTCCTCATTCTCATGTTGCTGTAGATTCTCAATCTTCTCCAGACCTGAGCGGAAAGCAGATCAGAAAGCAACAATTCACTTCAGTACCTCCTCTAGCCATCATGAGAATATGCAGGCACACACCTCCACACTCCTCTATGATCTCAGTGATGGCGCTGGCCTCGTCCCCGGCCATGATGAGGACGTTCTTGAGGCCGTCTAGGAGTACCTGGACCACCTGGGAGTCCTTCGCTGAAAGCAGGCTGCAGAAAGGAGGGACTACATTCTGCTGCACCAAGTACTCCACCTACACAAACAAGAAGACAGCAGTAAGCAATTCTGACAAATCACTGCTGACACTTATGATTGTGTAAGCAGGTTCAGTCACTGGCATTAGATTAGTTCATAAACTCACTGGTCTGAACGCTCCAGCTCTAGAGGCCCTGGCATGACAATGCAGCCCCATACCTGTCCATGTCTAAGTCAATAGTCTATCTGATAGAGGTTGCAATGTGTGTGACAGACTCACCTGGTCTTTCCGGCCACTGATGGTGAGGTTGCTGATGGTCCACGCTGCCTCCTTCTGAGTCCCAAAGTCCCCCTGGCGACACACGGGTTGTCAGCACTACATAACATATCACTACACAGCAATGACAGGAAGATCATCTCTCTCAGGCTCACACAGACACCAGCCATGTAGGCACGGGGGAGCCAGGACCACCCAATCAGATATATCCTGTTTTATCATCTCTACTAGACAGTGTTCCAAACAGGCAGAGGTAGGTAGTAACATGTACAGTTTTGCTTGCAGCGGCACAACTGAGGGGAAGGAGAAATGCCCAGCCAGCCAAAAAAAGATCCTTCAAAGTAGAGAGGTTCGGAAGAGGGTAAATCCTACCTTGGCAAGAAAAATATGATTGAGTTTACTATGGCAATTGATATCTGCACTGTTAATTTATTACCTGAATACAAACCTCGATGTTTAATCTCATGCTGAAATTGGTCTGATTTGCATACTAGACTAGTGACATTTCGATATGGATTGTTGTAACACTTACCTGATCCTCCTTCACATTTAATTCTGAGTTAAACATGTAATATCACACTTAGAGTAAAATGTTTAGTACGCATTCACCATCACATGTACTTGTAATATGAAATATTTCTCTCATGAATGCTATTGAAATTATTCAGATGTCTCGAGTACCATTTACCTTTTTATGAAATTGAGCACCTTGATAGATATTAAAACAACTTTGAATAAGACTAATTTAAACTGTACAGTCTACAGATTTTCATGTCAGTCCAACTTCATTGGAGACTACCTGTGCTGGAGGACATCTGCAATTTAGCATTTGTATTAGGATCCCGTTAGCTGCTGCTAACACAGTCGCCACTTTTCCTGGTGTCCACAAGATGGTGCTGGCAGGCTTAAACAATACATTCATGTCAAATAAACTGCACTAAGTTGTTGTTCTTCTTGCCGTCAGTTAGGTGTAAAAAAAAAAAAAAAAAAAAACACACACAAAACAAGTACTGAAAAAGTTGTGACCGGAAACTTTTTTAAATGAACCCTTGTGTTTTTACTCTTACTTGAGTAGTTTAAGTAGGCTACGTTTACTTGAGTAAATCACAATCTACTGTAAGTAACAGTACTTTTACTTAGATTTTTAGTACTCTACCCACCTCTGCAAACGGGACATTACTGTTTTTTTTACCTAAACATGCAACCACCATCAGATAGAATTCATAGCAAGCAGTGAACTGGCATGACCTTCACTCTCATGGGATGGGTGGCCAAAAATAACTAACTGAAAGCCACACCCCAATATACCATGCCACTGCCTCCTCTATTTACTAAACAAGTCAGGTCACAATCCAGTGCATTTATCAGTCAGTAAGAAACTGGTCCTGAACATTACAACTAAGAGCACTGTATTTGGTACAAATCATTCCCTAAATTCTAGACCTCAGCTGAATCTGGTCATGAATGAATGGCCTGGCTGTTGAACAAGTTGAGGAGACTAAATTACTTGGCGTTACCTTAGATTATAAACTGTCCTGGTCAAAACATATAGATTCAATGGTTGTAAAGATGGGGAGAGGTCTAGCGGTAATAAAGAGATGCTCTGCTTTTTTGACACCACACTCCAAAAATCAAGTCCTGCAGGCTCTAGTTTTGTCTTATCTTGATTATTGTCCAGTCATATGGTCCAGTGCTGCAAGGAAAGAACTAGTTAAGCTGCAGCTGGTCCAGAACAGCAGCACGTTTTGCTCTTCATTGTAATCAGAGGGCTGATATAAATACTATGCTGCCAGTCTCTCTTGGCTAAGAGTTGAGGAGAGACTGACTGCATCACCTGTTTTCATAAGAAACAATATTGAAAATCCCAAATTGTTTGCATAGTCAATTTACACACAACTGACACACACACATATCCCACCAGACATGCCACCAGGGGTCTTTTCACAGTCCCCAAACCCAGAACAAATTCAAGAAAGTGTACAGTATTATATAGAGCCCTAATTGCAAAGAACTTCCATCTCATATTTCTCAAATAAACAGCAAATCTGATTTTAAAAAACATAAAGCAACACCTCACTGCACAACGCCTCTCCCCTATCGGGCCTAGACACAACGCCTCTCCCCTATCGGGCCTAGACACAACGCCTCTCCCCTATCGGGCCTAGACACAACGCCTCTCCCCTATCGGGCCTAGACACAACGCCTCTCCCCTATCGGGCCTAGACACAACGCCTCTCCCCTATCGGGCCTAGACACAACGCCTCTCCCCTATCGGGCCTAGACACAACGCCTCTCCCCTATCGGGCCTAGACACAACGCCTCTCCCCTATCGGGCCTAGACACAACGCCTCTCCCCTATCGGGCCTAGACACAACGCCTCTCCCCTATCGGGCCTAGACACAACGCCTCTCCCCTATCGGGCCTAGACACAACGCCTCTCCCCTATCGGGCCTAGACACAACGCCTCTCCCCTATCGGGCCTAGACACAACGCCTCTCCCCTATCAGACCTAGACACAACGCCTCTCCCCTATCAGACCTAGACAACGCCTCTCCCCTATCAGACCTAGACACAACGCCTCTCCCCTATCAGACCTAGACACAACACCTCTCCCCTATCAGACCTAGATAGTTTGTGTGTATGCATTCATATGTAGGCTACGTGTGCCTTTACATTTTTTTAAATTTTGTTCTGTCCTTCAGCTGCTCTTGTCTATTGACGTTCTGTATTGTGTCATGTTTTGTGTGGACCCCAGGAAGAGTAGCTGCTGCTTGAGTAACAGCTAATGGGGATCATAAAAAAAAAAAGTTTTGTTAGCTTTAATTAGCTTAAAAAATGCTAAATTCTCTCTCAGCCTCATTGCAAAATGTGTAGAACAGCATGAGAATGTGTTGTCACAATGCCAGGCCAAGTATCATGATACCAAGGGGGGAAACTTCAGCGGCCTAGCGTCCTGTTCACCCAAATACAACATATTTCATTTAAAGTTCACATTGTTCACCGTATAATTGAATACTGAAAAGGCCTACCTATGATGTGGCTGGAGGAATGACTACACGTGCATTATGATTTGAATATCATTGTCATGAAACCACCTTTACTCTTCAGTTAAGACTCCCTCCCTCATAAACACACACCTCTCTCTCCCACAAACACACTGTTCCCAACTTGAAAAACGTTAGGTACCAAACAGAATGTAAGGAGCACCAAAAATATATATTTTTTTACACTTTAGTCTTCCATTAGGCCTATAAGAATCTTAACTTCGAAACACATCTCATGAGTAGCAGACACTTTCCCTTTCTTCCTGTGCCAACCAATAATTAGTGTCCGGGATAAGTTTAAAAACGGCCCTCGACATGGTGTGTGAAATTATATCAAATGCGCGCGACATCGCGCAGAAAGAACAAAAGGTATCTCCGGTAATATGGGTGATATTTTTAACCGTTTGAGATCGAGACATTTTCTTTCCTGTAAAGCTGCAGACATGCCTCTTGTGAAACGGGGCTTCCTCTCTGCGTGACGGTGAATTTGCAAAGCCTATCAGACTGGCCTGTACTCTTGGTTATACCAAGGATGAAATTATACAATGTATCAACTTTTCTCACTCTGCACGCTGCTCCAATGTATCAAATGTAACAGAAGACTGACCAGGGTCTGCATCCCCCCCGCCAACATAGCTAAATTATATTTTAAAAAGTGATGCAGGAAGAGAGGACAGAGAGAAGCAGGTGAGTGGTGGCTGGAATTGGATACAGCTGGCTGATTACAGATGCCACACATGATATGCAGACATTATTGGGCTGGCGCAAACAAGAGACTTGTTGATGTTGCTTAAATACAACTGAATTTAGAAGCAAAACTGATTTAACAAACATTTTAGAAAAGGCGCGAGTACTTCATGGCAAAATGTGTAGAATTGCAGGAAGTTTTTTGGGGGGCCAAATAACACATTCTGGCTACGCTACTGACAGACGCACACCACATATCTCTCACCTTGGCCAGTTGGTGGATAATCAAGGGGATGAGTCCTGCGTCGATCACAGCCTGAACCTGCTGCTGGTTCCCAGCCGTGATATTGGACAGGAACCACACTGCTTCCTGTAGACGAACCAATCACAGAGTTATGCCACAACACTTCCCATTAACAGGCCAATCTCACACAGTCAAACCAAACAATTTCCTGTTGGCCTGCTAACCATTGACATTGGCTTCTCCCCTCCCCATTTCCGTTCCCTCTCAGGGGAGTGTGTGTGTGCTCTACCTTGTTGATCTTCTCTTTGGGGTGTGTGAGCAGGTTGGGGAAGTGGGAGAGGACGTCACAGTTGAGAACCATCTGTGTCTGCTCATCTGTCCCTGTCACAATGTTGCCTACTGCCCTCAGCGTAGCAGTCTGCAGGAAGTGACAACACAGCAGGTCAACACCCACAACGTCAGCGCGTCAGAAAAGACAACACACCCTAATGTATTACTTAGAAAAACGCATCGTTTCCTCCCTTCCTTGAAATTATCACTGATCTGTATGTTGTAAGGAAAGCTAGGGGTTTCTTCAACATATGGCTGCAGTTTTACTAAAGTACACCTAGCCCTCATGATCAGTAAAGCCAAGGTTTTAATACTTGTTGATTTAAAATAAATGTTTATTGGTCACATGCAATAACATCTGCTAATCAATGATTCATTTTATAAGCACACCATCTATACCAGTGTGTTTGGGTCTAAGTCTGAATGTTATCAGTTACCATGGTAATTGTTCCCAATTCTATGGTGTCCCTGTTGAGCCATCTTACCTGAACTTTGACCTCCTGGTGGCTGAGCAGAGGAACGAGGAAGGGGACTACGCCAGAGTCTATCACCATCTGAATCTGCTCGTTCCCACCATCCGTCAGATAGGACAGAGCCCACACCGTGTCCACCAGGATCTACACAAGTATGTCAACGAGTCCAATAAGTGTTGTTTCAATGGGGCTGCTGATGTCAAAATTATGGTATGCGAATTGTACCATTTAGGGGTAATGAAAATACACTTCCATACTTACATTTATATCTGTGTGGTATAGAAGAACACACAGAGCTGGAACAATCTGGAAAAGAGAAAACAGTTTGAGGTAGAGAGAGGAAAAGATGGTGTGAAAAGCAGACGAGAAATGTGGTCATGTAAGGTATGTCTCTAAACATTCCTCCTAGTGATGAGTCATTTGGCTGAGTGGCTGGAGAGACTCACGATAACACTGCTCACACACACGGTACCCACATGTACATACCTCCTGTACTGTCTCCATGGGGGGTGGTGGCTCCTTGTTGCGACAGAGGTTTACGATGACCCAGGTGACGTTGCGGAGGAAGGAGATGGGGATGGAGGGGTTAATGAAGGACAGCAGGGGCTTGACCACACCCAGGGAGATGACATAATCTCTGCACTGTGGCCCGTCGCCTGGGGGAGAAGTATCACAGGTCAGGGGGTCATCATTTGGGCACAGCGTTTTTCCCTGGTTAGGTAGTGAGCTATGACAAATACAATGAAGTTAAATGAAGACACAGCAATATGAAGTGGATGTAGAAAGTATGTCAGTTTTCTCAACAGAACGTTGAAGCAACAGAACGTTGCGGCGCAAGTTCTCCACTGTTTTGGTGCCCTGGCTACTACGCTGTGAACAGCGTGACGTGAACCCGTGCACATGCGCAGACACTGTGACTGTGTGAAAGCAAAGTCCCAATATCTGTGGTGCTGCTCGTGGCAACGTCATTTCGCTGACATGCTGGCCACACCACTCATTCCGCTCGCACGGCAAAATAAAATGTACACATACATGTAATTCAATCATTTCATCCAAACTGCTTGTGCGAGTCTACGAGCGTCTGCGTAGCTAGGCGCTAAAATAGAACTTGGTTCCATTTGACGCTGGACGCGCTGCAAGTCCCACCACCACCAGCTCCTCATTGGTTTTTAGGAGCATATACCCACATGGGTGACTGAAAGATGAACTGAGGTCCACAATCCAGTCGGTGGTGGTAATGCACCTTAAAATTGGTTGCCAACAGCGATATAAAGTACACAGACGACTGGAGGAGAGATTACTAGAAACTTATCTGTGGATTAATTGTCAGAGTAGAGAACACACGATTGTGTGACTCAAAAATGGGTAAGAATTCTACAAAGACTTTGTGCATTTCAGGTAAAATAACAACTCAAATGTTTATATCACAGGACAAATTAGCTCGCAACAGCAAGGTGGCTAGCTAAATGTCCATGAATGTTTCATGTGTTTCAACCTGTCCCAAAAATAACAGTTGGTTCAGAGTTAGTTTTGATATGTCAACCTGTGTGTCGTCATCTGGTGTGATTGGACCAAAAACGAACATGCTGACTACAGCGGGCACGCGCATGTCAGTATCTTTACTCACCTATGATGTTGCCTAGTGCCCACACAGCCTGTTCACACACATTCTGATGGAGAGAGTGGAGCAGTCGCAGGAACAGGGGAACAGCATCTGTTCGTACACAGAGAGAGTTAGGAATTGACATATCACAATTTCACACACAACGATAACAGCAGAGTGAGCTGCTGAACTTACTGGATTTGACCACAGCCTGGGTCTGTTGTGAAGTACCAGACGCTATGTTGGTCAGGGCCCAGGCTGCCTCGAACTGGAGAGACGGACTAGCGCAGAGAAATAGTGAGAGACAGAATGAGAGGCCTTCCATTAATATCAACCCATCTTCATCCTAACCCCACACACACACACACACACACACACACACATTGTCCTGGGTGTGTCTCCATTCCTGACCACAAGGTCCTGTGTGTGTTGTCCTGAACACAAGGTCCTGGGAATGGGGAAATATTTTGTTTGGGTTGGCTAAAAGAGAAATGGGCCAAGGGACTCTCCTGTGCCTGACACACACCTTATCTGCATCATATCTCCTAGACATTAATGTCAGACTACAGGATTACCTCCCAGTAAATGTCCCAACAGTGTATTAGTAGAGACAGTCAAAGAGGACATTGGTCTGAGGCAGCAGCAGACTCACTTGTCATCTCTCTCCAGACATTTGACTAGGATGGGCAGGATGCCAGACTTTATCAAGTCATCAATGGGAGGGTTTCTGTCACTGGAGAGGAGTTTTCTGACAGACACAAAAACAGGAAGTGTTATGTTTGAGTCATGGAAAAGAAAACAGGGTTTGAGAGATACAAAGCAGAGAGAAGAACAAGGTGATCACACGTCTTACTCTACTTGAGAAAATTATATTTTCCCTAACCCTCAACCCAATTCTAACAATAAAACTTAACCCCTAAACCTAAAAATAGACAGTTTACAAGTGAGGACCGGCAAAATGTCCTCACTTCTCAGAATTGTAGTTGGTTTACTATTCTTGTGAAGACTTCGGATACTCACAAGTATAGTAAAAGTTGTACACACACACACACACACTTTTACCTGGCAGCCTGTACGGCACTGAGCTGGACCACAGCGTTATCACTGGCGGCATTCTTCAGCGGGACAGAGAACACACGTTACAACAACACACTCAGAGGATGTCTTTTAGTTAACAAGTAGACGTGTGTGTACATGAAGTTGAGGCTGACCTGTAACATAACTTCTAGTGTGACGTTTTGCTGTAAAGACAGAAGGGACAACATCAGTACCAGGTTACAGAGCAACAACATGGGGGGGGGGGATACAATTCACATAAACATCCATTTAACAGATCATTCTGAGGAGACACAGTGCTGTTTTCCCTGTGGCTGCTGCCGAGTTGGTGTGTTGACCGGCCGGTTGAGGCTGTGTGAGCTCACAGGCTGAGAATGTCATGCTAGCCTATCACTACACTTCACCTTGTAGCAGCTAAACCAGGCCAGACCAGGGCCTATTCCTCATTTCATTAGCTTAGTGACAGGTCTCCAGTCAGCAGGGTAAAAAACTCCTCTTTACCCTTACATCCCCCTGTGGATCCCCATACAGTGCATTCGAAAAGTATTCAGAGCCCTTGACTTTTTCCACATTTTGTTACATTACAGCCTTATTCTAAAATTGACATTTTTGTGGAATATATTTTTATTGTTCTCAATCTACACACAATACCCCATAATGACAAAGCAAAACCAGATTTAATTTTTTTAAGTAACCTACGCTGCCAAAGCACCTTTGGCAGCGTATACAGCCTGGACTCTTCTTGGGTATGATGCTACAAGCTTGGCACATGTATTTGGAGAGTTTCTCCCATTCTTCTCGGCAGATCCTCTCAAGCTCTGTCAGGTTGGATGGGGAGCGTTGCTGCACGGTTATTTTCAGGTCTCTCCAGAGATGTTCGTTCCGGTTAAAGTCTGAGCTCTGACTGGGCCACTCAAGGACACTCAGAGACTTGTCCCGAAGCCACTCCTGCATTGTCTTGGCTGTGTGCTTGCGTTGTTGTCCTGTTGGAAGGTGAATCTTCACCCCAGTCTGAGGTCCTGAGTGCTCTGGAGCAGTTTTTCATCAAGGATCTCTCTGTACTTTCCTTTGTTCATTATTTGCCCGATTCTGACTAGTCTACCAGTCCGTGCTGCTGAAAAACATCCCCACAGCATGATGCTGCCACCACCATGCTTCACCATAGGGATGGTGCCAGGTTCTCTCGAGACATGACGCTTGGCATTCAGGCCAAAGATTTGAATCATGGTTTCATCAGACCAGAGAATCTTGATTCTCATGGTCTGAGTCCTTTAGGTGCCTTTTGGCAAAATCCAACCGGGCTGTCATGACTTTTACTGAGGAGTGACTTCCGTCTGGCCATTCTACCATAAAGACCTGATTGGTGGAGTGTTGCAGAGATGGTTGTCCTTCCGGAAGGTTCTCTGATCACCAGAGGAACTCTTGAGCTCTGGTCACCTCTCTGACCAAGGCCCTTCTCTCCCGATTGCGGGTGGCCAGCTTTAGGAAAAGTTTTGATGTTTGTAAACGTCTTCCATTTAAGAATGATAGAGGCCACTGTGTTCTTGGGGACCGTCAAACATTTTTTCGGTAACCTTTCCCAGATCTGTTCCTCGACACAATACTGTCTCGGAGCTCTACGGACAATTCCTTCAACCTCATGGCTTGGTTTATGCCCTGAGATGCACGGTCAACAGTGGGACCTTATATAGACACGTGTTCCTTTCCAAATCATGTCCAATCAATTGAACTGACCACAGGTGGACTCCAATCAAGTTGTAGAATCATCTCAAGGATGATCAACGGAAACAGGATGCACCTAAGTTCAATTTCAAGTCTCATAGCAAAGGGTCTGAAAGATGTTAATTTGTAATACATTTCCAAAAATGTCTAAAAACCTGTTTTCACTGTCATTATGAGGTATTGTGTGTATATTAATGAGGATTTATTTTAAAATCCATTTTAGAATAATGCTGTAACTTAACAAAAATTTGGAAAAGGGGAAGGACTGAATACTTTCGATGCACTGTACATCATACAAACCATAGAGACCAGGGGGTTTAAGACCCATGTCTAGATGTCACCCATAGAAATGGATTGTATAGCACGAACACAATCGATCTCCAGGAGGGTTGGCCACGCCTGTCCGGCTGGTCCTACCTGACAGATAGTCTAGGCAGTACATTTCCATCTGTAACAAGTCTCCTGTCTTAGAGATAGCCAGCCCAGCGGAATAGCAAATGGGTCGCTAAAGTGACATCACACCCACCCCTTTGAAGTCAGAGTCTATGTCGGAGTCCTCAAGACTGTCCTCCTGTGGGACATTCCTCTTCTTCAGTAGATGCTTGTCTCGTTTGTTCTGACGGAAGAGAGGGAGAGATGAAAGAATAAACCAACACATTGATGAATACTGAAATATATGACAGAGTAGCAACACTAACTTCTACAGCACCAATACTTAAGTGGAAGCTGGATATCGGTCAAAAAACAGCTGACCCTCGCATCCCTAGGATGTGCGTCATCTCTGGGACCGGAGTCTGTCTGCCCAGAGACATCTGGGGTACAGTTGGGGACAAAAACTCCCTGGTCTTTGTTGTTGAATCTGTGCTTATAATTCACTGAATCTGTGCTTATAATTCACTCACTGTGTGGGGTACAGAGATGAGGTAGTCATTTAAAAATCAAGGTAAACACTATTATACAACACAGAGTGAGTCCATGCAACTTAGGTGAATTGTTAAGCACATATTTACTCCTGAACTTCCCCTACTCGTTGAACAACTCATTCCAAAATCATCGAGTTGTTCCTCCCTTTGCTTCTATAACAGCCTCCACTCTCCTGGGAAGACTTTCCACTAGATGTTGGAACATTGCTGCGGGGACTTATTTCCATTCAGCCACAAGAGCATTAGAGAGAGGTCAGGCACTGATGTTGGGTGATTTGAGGTCGGGGCTCTCTGCAGGCCAGTCAAGTTCTTACACACCGAAAAACCATTTCTGTATGGACCTGGCTTTGTGCACAGGGGAGTTCTACTGAAACAGGAAAGGGTTTTCCCCAAACTGTTGCCACAAAGTTGGAAGCACAGAATCACCTAGAATGTCATTGTATGCTGTAGCGTTAAGATTTTCCTTCACGGGAACTAAGGGGCCTAGCACGAACCATGAAAAACCGCTCCAGGCCATTATTCCTCCACTAAACTGTACAGTTGGCCCTATGCATTGAGGCAGGTAGTCTTCTCCTGGCATCTGTCAACCCCAGATTCGTCCGTTGGACTGCCAGATGGTGAAGCGTGATTCGTCACTCCAGAGAATGCTTTTCCACTGCTCCAATGGCGGCGAGCTTTATACCACTCCAGCCGACGCTTGGCATTGGTGCATGGTGATCTTAGGTTTGTATGCGGCTGCTCAGCCATGGAAACCCATTTCATGAAGCACCCAACGAACAGTTTGTGGTGACGTTGCTTCCAGAGGCCTTTTGGAACTCGGTAGTGAGTGTTGAAACCGAGGACGGACAGTTTACGCGCTACACCGGTCCAGTTCTTTGAGCTTGTGCGGTCTACCACTTCGCGGCTGAGCCGTTGTTGCAGAGCTCTTCAGTCAGGCCATTCTACTGACAATGTATGTCTAAGGAGATTGCATGGCCGTGTGCTCAATTTTATACACCGGTCAGCAACGGGTGTGGTTAAAACAGTTGAATCTACGCATTTGAAGGTGTGTCCACATACTTTTGTATATATAGAGCATTTAGGCTTTGTAACATGTCGGTTCAATGATCTACTTATTTTATGCAGCCATGGTATTTTAGTGGGGCAAACTGAGAAAGAACACGTGATCGAGAGGAAGAGAGCTGCGTCGCGAGATATCTTTACCTCAAAAATACATTATCTAAACGATTGATAGTTGGGTGTTCAGCAGTCATAAAAGTAAGCCTCATTTACTTTGAAGAACTAGAAAGGTGATTTCGTCAGACAGCAGCGCTATAGAGATTACTTGGAATTAAATAGTCAAATGCAATATACACAACTGAAATATTTTATTAAAGTGAATAAATGCCAGGTAAGTGATAACCAGTAATGGGCAGTCACTACCCTCATTGGGACTGTGTTGTTAGGGCATTCAACCCACATGATGCATAGCGCATTTAAAATGTAAAAAAAAAATGGTAACCGAAAATCAATTATTTTTATATATAATCGAACCAACATTAAAAAGCACTAAGAGACACACAAACTGTAAGTCTCCTAGGGTACAGTGAGACACACACACCAACTGTAAGGCTCCTAGGGTACAGTGAGACACACACCAACTGTAAGGCTCCTAGGGTACAGTGAGACACACACCAACTGTAAGGCTCCTAGGGTACAGTGAGACACACCAACTGTAAGGTACAGTGAAACACACACGCAACAAAAATGAGTATACAGACACACTGGTGTTGAAAAGAGTGTGAAAGAGACACACAACACACACACACACACATGCTCAGCATGCGAGTCAGGGGTAGGAGGGATATTCCCTTGGCCTACATTCCAGTGTGTGCTGCAGTCCCGGGCCGTGCGTCACTGCTGGTGACTAACCAGCCCTGTGCTGCCCTCTGCTCCGGCAGGCAGCACCAACAAACCCTATTCTCCCTCACCCGCTATCACCCATCAACAGCTATGTCTCACTCTCTGAATCAGTGGTAACTTCCCTCAGTATCTCTTCCTCAACCAAGTGACTCAGCAAATCCCAATCAGCATCATGAAGTAAAAAGAGTGAGTGACAGACTCAAAAGCCTTGACGAGGGGGGTTGTTTTAGCGTCTGAGAAAAAAAAACAGGAAGTGGAAGGAGAGTTAAGAGTGTGTCAAAGCCCAGAGGGGGGTCTAGCAGAGGACGATAGTAGGGGGGAGGAAGTAAGATTCAAAGCCATGAACAGGGTAGTCTTTTGCGTCAGAGAGATCACAGAGTCAACATGAGAGTAGCGGATTGTTAGATATATGAGTGAGAGATAGCTACGTATCACAGGAGGGGGGGTCAGAGCAACCCTTCAGTCTCTGGCTCTTTACAAAGGTGTAAACAGAGCAGCTGCATGACTACCAAACTAATTTGTTGTATTGTATCCAACAGTACAACCTGTATATTAAAGGATTCAGATTTAAGCCAATTTTTGCTCGATCTGAAAATGTGGTTGGAAGCTCCGTAAAGAGGGTGTGACGCAATTCTGCAGCCTCTGGAGGCATGCAGAGGCCATATCAAGCTCTGTACCAAATATTTAAACAACTGCACCGTATAGCTCCGCAATGACATGATTGGTTGACGGGTAGGTGGGGGCGGGGAGGTCCTGTATAAACAAACTCACTTCCTTGAGAACTTCCTTCACAACAGCTCTGCAAAACGCAAGTACACTATATACAGTACCAGTCAAAAGTGGACACACCTACCATTCAGGGGTTTTTCTTAATTTGTTTCTACATGGAAGAATAGTGAAGACGTCAAAACTATGAAAACACACATATGGAATCATGGAGTAACCAAAACAAAATATATTTTATATTTGAGATTCTTCAAAGTAGCCACCCTTTGCTTTGATGACAGCTTTGCACACTCTTGGCATTCTCTCAACCATCTTCATGAGGTAGTCACCTGGAATGCAATTCAATTAACAGGTATGCCTTGTTAAAAGAAAGAAATTCCACAAATGAATGTGTTTGAGCCAATCAGTGGTGTTGTGACAAGGTAGGGGTGTTATACAGAAGATTGCCCTATTTGGTAAAAGACCAAGTCCATATTATGGCAAGAACAGCTCAAATAAGCAAAGAGAAATGACAGTCCATCATTACTTTAATACAAGATTCTTCAAGTGCAGAACTTTGAAAGTTTCTTTAAGTGCAGTCACAAAAACCATTGAGCGCTATGATGAAACTGGCTCTCATGAGGACAGCCACAGAAAAGGAGGATACAGAATTACCTCTGCTGCAGTTCATTTAAATTAACTGCACCTCAGATTGCAGGCCAAATAAATGCTTCAGAGTTCAAGTAACAGACACATCTCAACATCAACTGTTCAGAGGAGACTGCATGAATTAGGCCTGCGTGGTCAAATTGCTGAAAAGAAACCACTACTAAAGGACACCAATTTGAAGAAGAGACTTGCTTGGGTCAAGAAACATGAGCAATGGACATTAGACCGGTGGATGTCTGTTCTTTGATCTGATGAGTCCAAATGTGACATTTTTGGTTCCATCTGCCGTGTCTTTGTGAGATGCAAAGTAGGTGAACGGATGATCTCTGTATGCGTGGTTCCCATTGTGAATCATGGAGTAAGTGGTGTGATAAATAAAATCTGTATTTATAGAATATATAAAAATCACTACAGATAACTGGTGACACTGTAGGTGATTAATTTAGAATGCAAGGCACACTTACCCAGCATGGCTACCACAGCATTCTGCAGCGATACACCATCCCGCAGCGATACACCATCCCATATGGTTTGAGCTTAGTGGGACTATCATTTGTTTTTCAACAGATCAATGACCCAAAACACTTCCAGGCTGTAGCCCTTCCAAGGGCTATTTGACCAACAAGGAGTGATAGAGTGCTGCATCAGATGACCTGGCCTCCACAATCAACCTACCTCAACCCAATTGAGATGGTTTGGGATACGTTGGACTGCAGAGTGAAGGAAAAGCAGCCAACAAGTGCTCAGCATATGTGGGAACTCCTTCAAGACTGTTGGAAAAGCATTCCTCATGAAGCTGGTTGAGAGAATGCCAAGAGTGTGCAAAGCTGTAATCAAGGCAAAGGGTGGCTACTTTGAAGAATCTCAAATATAAAATATATTTTGTTTAGTTACTACATGATTCCATGTGTTATTTCAAAGTTATGATGTCTTCACTATTATTCCATTCTACAAATAGTAAAAATAAAGAAAAACCCTTGAATGAGTAGGTGTCCAAACTTTTGACTGGTACTGTATATACAAAAGTATGTGAACACCCCTTAGTGGATTGGGCTACTTCAGCCACACTAGTTGCTGACAGGTATATAAAATCGTGCACAGAGCCAAGCAACCTCCATAGACAAACATTGGCAGTAGAATGGCTTTACTGAAGAGCTCAGTGACTTTCAATGTGGCAGTGTTATAGGATGCTACCTTTCCAACAAGTCAGTTTGTCAAATGTCTGCCCTGCTAGAGCTGTCCCGGTCAACTGTAAGTGCTGTTATTGTGAAGTGGAAACGTCTAGGAGCAACAATGGCTCAGCCTCTAAGTGGTAGGCCACACAAGCACAGGACAGGACCCCCCCGAGTGCTGAAGCGGGTAAAAAAATTGTCTGCCCTCTGTTGTAACACTGACTACTGAGTTCCAAACTGCCTCTGGAAGCAACGTCAGCACAATAACTGTTCATCGGAAGCTTCATGAAATGGGTTTCCATGGCCGAGCAGCTGCACACAAGCCTAAGATCACCAAGTGCAATGCCAAGCATCGGCTGGAGCGGTGTAACGATCACCGCCATTGGACTCTGGAGCAGTGGAAACATGTTATCTGGAGTGATGAATCACACTTCACCATCTGTCAGTCTGATGGAAGAATTTGGGTTTGGCGGATGCCAGGAGAGCGTTACCTGCCTGAATGCATAGTGCCAACTGTAAAGTTTGGTGGAGGAGGAATAATGGTCTACGGCTGTTTTCCATGGTTAGGGCTAAGCTCCTTAGTTCCAGTGAAGGGAAATCTTAATGCTACAGCATACAATGACATTCTAGACGATTCTGTGCTTCCAACTTTGTGGCAACAGTTTGGGGAAGGCCCATTCCTGTTTCAGCATGAAATGGTTTGTCGAGATCAGTGTGGAAGAACTTGACTGGTCTGCACAGAGCCCTGAACTCAATCACATCGAATACCTTTGGGATGAATTGGAACACCGACTGTGAGCCAGGCCTAATCGCACAACATCTGTGCTCGACCTCACTAATGCTTGTGGCTGACGTCCCTGCAGCAATGTTCCAACATCTAGTGGAAAGCCTTCCCAGAAGAGTAGAGGCTGTTATAGCAGCAAAGGGGGGACAAACTCCATACGAATGCCTGTGATTTTGGAATGAGATGTTCGAAGAGCACTATACTTTTGGTCATGTAGTGTATGAATAGCCTGACTTCTGCAGAGGCCGTATCACTAAATGCTGCAAGGCCAACGCAGGCGTCAGATTGACCATGTAGCACCTTTTAGCAGACAAGCACACCAAGCATCTCAGCATAGATTATATCTGAATATACTTTTAAATATCTGTTAATCACTAGGATGTAGTCTGTTAGAGATCATCACTAAGTCTGACAGTAGAGTATACAGATACAGTACACAAGTCTGCAGATCAAGGTGAAGGGTGTGGCTGAATGACTGAGGTGAATAAGAATTGGGCTAACAGTTTCAGGGGTCAGTTATGGTCAAGGGTTTCATATCTGGATATTATTTTTGACATACATATATGCATGAGAAGATATCACAATATTATTTTTGTGCTAGTTTGCTGTACCAACATGTTTTTTTGGGGGGGTGGGGGGGGCACTTTAATTTCCATGACTCGTGGCTCCCTCTCATCCCTCTGCAGCAGACATATGGTGAGCAATATGTTCGCCACATCGAATATCAATAAAATCGCAGTATGGAATCAATACACATGTAATCATGAGAATCGAAATACATATTGTATCGTGATAATATCGTATCGTGAGGTCCCTGGAAATTCCCAGCCCTACTGGAAGTAGGGTTAAATTGCTCTTACAGTGAGTTTGGCTTTTTTTCCACATTTTGGCTGGGATCTAGGGAGGATAAACTGATCCTAGATCTGTGCCCAAGAGCAATTTCTACCTGCAGCATATGACTGCAGTAGGTCAAACAAAGATACCTATGATGTCACGGTGAGGAGGCAGTTTACATGGGTCAGAGGTAAATCCAGAGAGGTGAAAGGTCATGGTTGGAGACAGAGTGTTAGACTGGGGTTAGTGCCTCTATAGAGAAGGGGATCATTCTGTATGGACAAAGAGGAATACCCAGCCTGTCTGGGGCAAGACACAGGTTGAGAAAGAAACAGCCTGTTTAAAGGTCTGTGTAAGCACAGAGGTGAATACTAACACATTAATATAGGGAGCAGTAGAAGCACCACTACAAAGTCGTGCGTCAACAAAAATATTAAAATTAGGCTTCTTCACTCACCTTTCTCAGTTCCACTGTCACGTCATTTCGATGTCTTCTCATAGTCTGGAACACAAACGAAGCAATATGAGAAAGAAAATCCTTCATTTATAAAAACATTTTTAAGGAGAGTTATTCATAACAACATCTCTCTGGACTCAGGTCAGAACATAGGAATTGAGGGGACTAATATGTAAACTATAGTCTAACAGCATAACAGTAACACCACTGGATGTGGTTACGGTTCAGGTTAATCAATGTGTTTGTGTACCAGTATTAGTGAGCGTGTCCCTCTGCAGCAGATATATGGTGAGAAATGTGTTTGAAACATTGAATCGGAATAGAATCGTAGCTGCACCTAAGTGTCATGATAATATCTTATCAAGATAATATCTGGCAATTCCGAGCCCTAACCGGTGTGTTCGTAGTCCACTCATTGCTGTGAGCTGGTCTCAGATCTTGTGACTGTCGCTGCAGTTCATATTGCCATCCTAAATAGCCCCATACGTCACGTGGGTCAGTAACATCATACACAGCCTTGGTCTGGTCTTACCCCTGTCTAGGGAGGCTGAGGTGCAGAGAACCTGAGTGAGACAACTTCTCCACTCTAACAACCAGACAGTGTCCCAGTCAAGAGCGTCGGTGTGAGCACCGACTAGATCAGCAGAGGGCCAGTGTGGGTCGATGCAGGCTTTTATTCTAGCCAAGCACTAACACATCTGATTCATCTAATCTGGATTCAGATTAAAGACAATGATTAGTTTATACATATATTAGGCTGTAGCCTAAACATAGCTTGACCAGTGGGCAGTGTCCTGAGTCAACAGTGAGTGTTCCCCCAGGATACAGTGATACAGTGACCACAACACTGACGGAGCAAGTCCAAACATGTTAGACTTTACAGAGCAAAGCAGATATTTGATAAGTAATGCTGGCTGCATCTCACATGATGTCCCATAAGGCTGTTTAGTGAGAGAGAGTTGAACTGGGAGAAATTGTTCAAAGTGGCCCCTTCTGCTGGAGCAGGGTCAGATAATCCTAGTGGTTAAGGTCAGGATTTGGGTTAACTAAACTCATCCTAGATCTGTGGCTATGGGAAACTTTAACCTCGACCAAACCCCAATATATGATTTTCCCACTGCCCACCCCAATACTATAGTATGTGTGCCAAATGGTTTCAGTAATCAACCATTGCGGGGAACACACAACTCTCTGGTCCCAGATCAGTGCTTCTTAGGGCTTAATCTACCTCCTGGACCCTCCACTAGGCCCCAGATCAGGTTGTACCTCCTGGGAGTACCCAAGCTAGACATCCAGGATGCCAGAAATAGCCCTAGTGACGCACTTTGCAATGTCTGCCTGTCCATCATAGTAGCCATGTGTTTGTAACGTTAGCTTGCGGTTTCAAAACAAGCACTTATGGGACTGGTCCACATCCCATGGTTTTAGATGGCTCCCAAAGACAAATCAACTACTATCTTCATCTACCATTTAGAAAACTCATTCCAATGGGAGCCTTCATACACTGGGGATATCTTAAAGATGACTCTTTGTATAACTCTGTAAAGACATAAAACAGAGTGTGTGCGTTATTGTCAAAGATACCACAGCTAACCAATATAAATACGTGAAGTCAGTATGCCATAGTTTAACATTGACAGCTCGGCCATAAGATACCGACCTAACGTTATGCGGATAAAAAGTTGGTGGGTGGTGGAACTAGCAAGTAAACCGATTCAAGTTAACGTCAGCATGCAGTCCTAACATAATAATTCAATCGACATATTAACCGAGCTAGCTAACTGGCTTATATAAACAGCTAACTAGAAGATCATTTACAGCACAGGCAGTCGTTAAAAAATGCCTATTTTAGCTGGTCACAGTTAGCTAGCTCATTGGACAAGGCATGGGTACTAACCAAAAATATATCGAGCTACTGTCAGTTCTGAACAGGGTTCAGTTAGTTAGAGAGTCTATGTAGCTAATACATGCTTCTGCTAACTACCTTCTTTGGATTTGGCCAGTTGGGCTGTCAACTATATTCTGCTTTCAAAACAGGTGGTAGCGAAGTTAACTGCTTAGGTAATTAGCTAGGTAATAGTTCGTCGTTAGCGAAGCTGGCTGAGCACATTGCTAGCTTACGTTACAATCTTTGCTTTCACGCTAGCTAGCTAACAAGGCTTCATCAAAAGCTTGTCAGACAAGGCCGGTGAAGATAGCCGGTGTCTAAAGTAAAAATCCAACACGAATCACTGGTAACCCGCTCTATCCAAATGCGAGGCATCCTACCTCGACATCGCGTCCCTTGTTTTTGAAGCTCTTGATACGGTGGTTATCCAAATCGGCGTTTTCTGCCATGTCTGTTTCCTTGGTTCGTGAGTACTCCGGCGTTTGATCTCCAGAGAAAGGCAGAGCACTGTAAATATACTGCTGAGCACAGAGGCGACCAGACGTAATTCAGATGGGTAGTATGAGGGAGGAGCTCGGTGACGGGCTATCCTATTTTTGATGGGATGTTTTAGAAATGGCTCGCAAAGCCATCATCATGGTTAATTTTTAAATATCATTCATTTAAACCATTTTGAAAATCTGCAGACACCTCAGTAAGTCATGTACCTTGGCTTAGCCCAAAAATATCAGGAAATTGTCCTATTCACTACATGGTACACGGTGTCATAAAGGCATCAGTAAGAGAGGCCTGTGAATCAAATCAAAATCAAATCAAACTTTGTGTCACTTTATTTGCCGAATACAACAAGTGTAGACCATACCGTGAAATGCTTACTTACAAGCCCTTAACCAACAGCGCAATTCAAGAACTAAGAACATATTTACCAAATAAACATAATAAAATTAAAATAACGAGGCTACTGTATATACAGGGGGTACCAGTACCGAGTCAGTGTGCGGGGTACACTGTGTTTGGACCATGATAGTTTGTTAGTGATATGGACACCAAGGAACTTGAAAATCTCGACCTGCTCCACTACGGCCCAGTCAATGTTAATGGGGGCCTGTTTGACCCGCCTTTTTTCCTGTAGTCCACAATCAGCTAATTTGTCTTGCTCACATTGAGGGAGAGGTTGTTGTCCTGGCACCACACTGCCAGTTCTCTGAGTTCCTCCCTGTAGGCTGTCTCATAGTTGTTGGTGATCAGACCTACCACTGTTGTGTTGTCAGCAAACGTAATGATGGTGTTGGAGTCGTGTTTGGCCACGCAGCCGTGGGTGAACAGGGAGTACAGGAGTGGACTAAGTACACACCCCTGAGGGGCCCCACTTTTGAGGAGCAGCGTGGCAGACATGTTGTTGCCTACCCTGACCACCTGGGAGCGGAAGTCCAGGATCCAGTTACAGAGGAAGGTGATTAGTCCCAGGGTCCTGAGCTTAGTGATGAGCCTCATTGAGGAGCAGCGTGGCAGACATGTTGTTGCCTACCCTGACCACCAGTTGCAGAGGAAGGTGATTAGTCCCAGGATCCTGAGCTTAGTGATGAGCCTTATCGGCAATATGGTGTTGAACGCTGAGTTGTAGTCAATGAACAGCATTCTCACATAGGTGTTCCTTTTGTCCAGGTGGGAAAGGGCAGTGTGGAGTGCGATTGAGATTACATCATCTGTGGATCTGTTGGGGCGGTATATGAATTGGAGTGGGTCTAGGGTATTCGGGAGGATGCTGTTGATGTCAGCCATGACCAGCCTTTTAAAGCACTTCATGGCTACCGACGTGAGTGCTACGGGGCGGTAATAATTTTGGCAGGTTACCTTCGCTTCCTTGGGCACAGGGACTATGGTGGTCTGCTTGAAACATGTAGGTATTACAGATTGGGTCAGGGAGAGGTTGAAAATGTCAGTGAAGACACTTGCCAGTTGGTCCGCGCATGCTTTGAGTACCCGTCCTGGTAATCTGCTTTGTGAATGCTGACCTGTATAAGGTCTTGCTCACATCGGCTACCGAGAGCGTTATCACACAGTCATCCAGAACAGCGGGTGCTCTCATGCATGTTTCAGTGTCGCTTGCCTCGAAGCAATCATAAAAGGCATTTAGCTCGTCTGGTAGGTTTGCGTCACTGGGCAGCTCGCGTCTGGGTTTCCCTTTGTAGTCCCTAGTAGTTTTCAAGCCCTGCCACATCCGACGAGCGTCAGAGCTGGTGTAGTAGGATTCAATCTTAATCCTGTATTGACGCTTTACTTGTTTGATGGTTCGTCTGAGGGCATAGCAGGATTTCTTATAAGAGTCCCGATTAGTGTCCCGCTCTTTGAAAGTGGCAGCTCTAGCCTTTAGCTTGATGCGGATGTTGCCTGTAATCCATAGCTTCTGGTTGGGATATGTACATATAGTCACTGTGAGAATGACGTCGTCGACACACTTATTTATGAAGCAGATGACTGAGATGGTATACCCCTCAATGACATTGGATGAATCCCGGAACATATTCCAGTCTGTGCTAGCAAAACAGTGTTTGTTTGTGTGCTTACTATTCACATCAAAATGTGGAAAGGGGAAAACAATATAAAATATTTGTCTACTATATGTAGTTTCTATAAATATCCATCTCCATTATGAAATGCATGGCAAGGTTTGTATGACTCCTTTATCAAAGCATGACTTATGGTGTTTTCACATTTAGTCAGTCCTCTTTAAAGTGAGCTCTGGGGTACAGAAAAAGCTAAATAACTCAGTTCACTTTGTATTCATACTGCCCTTGCCTTTAAATGAGGAATCAACTCTTTTGCCAGTTCACTTCAACTATTTAGAAAGGAACCAATAACCTTTTCTAACATCCACTCTGGGTTTTAACAAAGTGTAGGACAAGCCATTCAATCAAAATGCATTAGCGGACAGCTAGATATACCTACTTACATTTTAGAAGCTAATAGACTGCATTTAGTTAAAATATGCGACATAATTGTAATCCGTAGTTACTATTAACATTTGATTGCTATTTATTCTGTAACCAATAGAATAACTGCACAATAAATAATGCTGTAATTGAAAATTGTACAACCAAGGTAGGCTACAGTCCCTTTAAGAGCTAGATTAGAGTTTGTGCCCTGTTGTGATTCTCACCAAATCTGTTGTCTACTCACACTATTCAAACCCCACAATCAATTAATAGCTTAAAGCTCTCTTAGCCTTTATATCACATATTGCAAACAAATAATCTGAACTAAAAACATCCTTGACAATCACTAATCAATATTCAAAAAAAGCACATTTTTCCCCCACAAAACTGCACATCAGCTTCTCTTTTGTGGCAACAATGTGAGGGTTTATGGCAGGGGGAACGGTGTTGCAGTAGTCTAGTGTGTCAGGGTTTATGGCAGGGAAACAGGGTTGCAGTAGTCTAGTGTGTCAGGGAAACAGGGTTGCAGTAGTCTAGTGTGTCAGGGTTTATGGCAGGGGGAAACGGTGTTGCAGTAGTCTAGTGTGTCAGGGTTTATGGCAGGGGGAAACGGTGTTGCAGTAGTCTAGTGTGTCAGGGTTTATGGCAGGGGAACGGTGTTGCAGTAGTCTAGTGTGTCAGGGTTTATGGCAGGGGAAACAGGGTTGCAGTAGTCTAGTGTGTCAGGGTTTATGGCAGGGGAAACGGTGTTGCAGTAGTCTAGTGTGTCAGGGTTTATGGCAGGGGAAACAGGGTTGCAGTAGTCTAGTGTGTCAGGGTTTATGGCAGGGAAACAGGGTTGCAGTAGTCTAGTGTGTCAGGGTTTATGGCAGGGGGAACGGTGTTGCAGTAGTCTAGTGTGTCAGGGTTTATGGCAGGAGAAACAGGGTTGCAGTAGTCTAGTGTGTCAGGGTATATGGCAGGGGAAACAGGGTTGCAGTAGTCTAGTGTGTCAAGGTATATGGCAGGGGGAACGGTGTTGCAGTAGTCTAGTGTGTCAGGGTTTATGGCAGGGGAAACAGGGTTGCAGTAGTCTAGTGTGTCAGGGTTTATGGCAGGGGAAACAGGGTTGCAGTAGTCTAGTGTGTCAGGGTTTATGGCAGGGGAAACAGGGTTGCAGTAGTCTAGTGTGTCAGGGTTTATGGCAGGGGAAACGGTGTTGCAGTAGTCTAGTGTCAGGGTATATGGCAGGGGGAACAGGGTTGCAGTAGTCTAGTGTGTCAGGGTTTATGGCAGGGAAACAGGGTTGCAGTAGTCTAGTGTGTCAGGGAAACAGGGTTGCAGTAGTCTAGTGTGTCAGGGTTTATGGCAGGGGGAAACGGTGTTGCAGTAGTCTAGTGTGTCAGGGTTTATGGCAGGGGGAAACGGTGTTGCAGTAGTCTAGTGTGTCAGGGTTTATGGCAGGGGAACGGTGTTGCAGTAGTCTAGTGTGTCAGGGTTTATGGCAGGGGAAACAGGGTTGCAGTAGTCTAGTGTGTCAGGGTTTATGGCAGGGGAAACGGTGTTGCAGTAGTCTAGTGTGTCAGGGTTTATGGCAGGGGAAACAGGGTTGCAGTAGTCTAGTGTGTCAGGGTTTATGGCAGGGAAACAGGGTTGCAGTAGTCTAGTGTGTCAGGGTTTATGGCAGGGGGAACGGTGTTGCAGTAGTCTAGTGTGTCAGGGTTTATGGCAGGGGAAACAGGGTTGCAGTAGTCTAGTGTGTCAGGGTATATGGCAGGGGAAACAGGGTTGCAGTAGTCTAGTGTGTCAAGGTATATGGCAGGGGGAACGGTGTTGCAGTAGTCTAGTGTGTCAGGGTTTATGGCAGGGGAAACAGGGTTGCAGTAGTCTAGTGTGTCAGGGTTTATGGCAGGGGAAACAGGGTTGCAGTAGTCTAGTGTGTCAGGGTTTATGGCAGGGGAAACGGTGTTGCAGTAGTCTAGTGTCAGGGTATATGGCAGGGGGAACAGGGTTGCAGTAGTCTAGTGTGTCAGGGTTTATGGCAGGGAAACAGGGTTGCAGTAGTCTAGTGTGTCAGGGTTTATGGCAGGGGAAACGGTGTTGCAGTAGTCTAGTGTGTCAGGGTTTATGGCAGTAGTCTAGTGTGTCAGGGTTTATGGCAGGGAAACGGTGTTGCAGTAGTCTAGTGTGTCAGGGTATATGGCAGGGGAAACAGGGTTGCAGTAGTCTAGTGTGTCAGGGTTTATGGCAGGGAAACAGGGTTGCAGTAGTCTAGTGTGTCAGGGTTTATGGCAGGGAAACAGGGTTGCAGTAGTCTAGTGTGTCAGGGAAACAGGGTTGCAGTAGTCTAGTGTGTCAGGGTTTATGGCAGGGGGAAACGGTGTTGCAGTAGTCTAGTGTGTCAGGGTTTATGGCAGGGGGAAACGGTGTTGCAGTAGTCTAGTGTGTCAGGGTTTATGGCAGGGGAACGGTGTTGCAGTAGTCTAGTGTGTCAGGGTTTATGGCAGGGGAAACAGGGTTGCAGTAGTCTAGTGTGTCAGGGTTTATGGCAGGGGAAACGGTGTTGCAGTAGTCTAGTGTGTCAGGGTTTATGGCAGGGGAAACAGGGTTGCAGTAGTCTAGTGTGTCAGGGTTTATGGCAGGGAAACAGGGTTGCAGTAGTCTAGTGTGTCAGGGTTTATGGCAGGGGGAACGGTGTTGCAGTAGTCTAGTGTGTCAGGGTTTATGGCAGGGGAAACAGGGTTGCAGTAGTCTAGTGTGTCAGGGTATATGGCAGGGGAAACAGGGTTGCAGTAGTCTAGTGTGTCAAGGTATATGGCAGGGGGAACGGTGTTGCAGTAGTCTAGTGTGTCAGGGTTTATGGCAGGGGAAACAGGGTTGCAGTAGTCTAGTGTGTCAGGGTTTATGGCAGGGAAACAGGGTTGCAGTAGTCTAGTGTGTCAGGGTTTATGGCAGGGGAAACAGGGTTGCAGTAGTCTAGTGTGTCAGGGTTTATGGCAGGGGAAACGGTGTTGCAGTAGTCTAGTGTGTCAGGGTATATGGCAGGGGGAACAGGGTTGCAGTAGTCTAGTGTGTCAGGGTTTATGGCAGGGAAACAGGGTTGCAGTAGTCTAGTGTGTCAGGGTTTATGGCAGGGGAAACGGTGTTGCAGTAGTCTAGTGTGTCAGGGTTTATGGCAGTAGTCTAGTGTGTCAGGGTATATGGCAGGGGAAACAGTGTTGCAGTAGTCTAGTGTGTCAGGGTTTATGGCAGTAGTCTAGTGTGTCAGGGTATATGGCAGGGGAAACAGGGTTGCAGTAGTCTAGTGTGTCAGGGTTTATGGCAGGGAAACAGGGTTGCAGTAGTCTAGTGTGTCAGGGTTTATGGCAGGGGAAACAGGGTTGCAGTAGTCTAGTGTGTCAGGGTTTATGGCAGGGGAAACGGTGTTGCAGTAGTCTAGTGTGTCAGGGTATATGGCAGGGGGAACAGGGTTGCAGTAGTCTAGTGTGTCAGGGTTTATGGCAGGGAAACAGGGTTGCAGTAGTCTAGTGTGTCAGGGTTTATGGCAGGGGAAACGGTGTTGCAGTAGTCTAGTGTGTCAGGGTTTATGGCAGTAGTCTAGTGTGTCAGGGTTTATGGCAGGGAAACGGTGTTGCAGTAGTCTAGTGTGTCAGGGTATATGGCAGGGGAAACAGGGTTGCAGTAGTCTAGTGTGTCAGGGTTTATGGCAGGGAAACAGGGTTGCAGTAGTCTAGTGTGTCAGGGTTTATGGCAGGGAAACAGGGTTGCAGTAGTCTAGTGTGTCAGGGAAACAGGGTTGCAGTAGTCTAGTGTGTCAGGGTTTATGGCAGGGGGAAACGGTGTTGCAGTAGTCTAGTGTGTCAGGGTTTATGGCAGGGGGAAACGGTGTTGCAGTAGTCTAGTGTGTCAGGGTTTATGGCAGGGAAACAGGGTTGCAGTAGTCTAGTGTGTCAGGGTTTATGGCAGGGGAAACAGGGTTGCAGTAGTCTAGTGTGTCAGGGTTTATGGCAGGGGAAACGGTGTTGCAGTAGTCTAGTGTGTCAGGGTTTATGGCAGGGAAACAGGGTTGCAGTAGTCTAGTGTGTCAGGGTTTATGGCAGGGGAAACAGGGTTGCAGTAGTCTAGTGTGTCAGGGTTTATGGCAGGGAAACAGGGTTGCAGTAGTCTAGTGTGTCAGGGTTTATGGCAGGGGAAACAGGGTTGCAGTAGTCTAGTGTGTCAGGGTTTATGGCAGGGGAAACGGTGTTGCAGTAGTCTAGTGTGTCAGGGTTTATGGCAGGGAAACAGGGTTGCAGTAGTCTAGTGTGTCAGGGTTTATGGCAGGGGAAACAGGGTTGCAGTAGTCTAGTGTGTCAGGGTTTATGGCAGGGGAAACGGTGTTGCAGTAGTCTAGTGTGTCAGGGTATATGGCAGGGGGAACAGGGTTGCAGTAGTCTAGTGTGTCAGGGTTTATGGCAGGGAAACAGGGTTGCAGTAGTCTAGTGTGTCAGGGTTTATGGCAGGGGAAACGGTGTTGCAGTAGTCTAGTGTGTCAGGGTATATGGCAGGGGAAACAGGGTTGCAGTAGTCTAGTGTGTCAGGGTTTATGGCAGGGGAAACAGGGTTGCAGTAGTCTAGTGTGTCAGGGTTTATGGCAGGGGAAACGGTGTTGCAGTAGTCTAGTGTGTCAGGGTATATGGCAGGGGGAACAGGGTTGCAGTAGTCTAGTGTGTCAGGGTTTATGGCAGGGAAACAGGGTTGCAGTAGTCTAGTGTGTCAGGGTTTATGGCAGGGGAAACGGTGTTGCAGTAGTCTAGTGTGTCAGGGTATATGGCAGGGGAAACAGGGTTGCAGTAGTCTAGTGTGTCAGGGTTTATGGCAGGGAAACAGGGTTGCAGTAGTCTAGTGTGTCAGGGTTTATGGCAGGGGAAACAGGGTTGCAGTAGTCTAGTGTGTCAGGGTTTATGGCAGGGGAAACGGTGTTGCAGTAGTCTAGTGTGTCAGGGTTTATGGCAGGGAAACAGGGTTGCAGTAGTCTAGTGTGTCAGGGTTTATGGCAGGGGAAACAGGGTTGCAGTAGTCTAGTGTGTCAGGGTTTATGGCAGGGGAAACGGTGTTGCAGTAGTCTAGTGTGTCAGGGTATATGGCAGGGGGAACAGGGTTGCAGTAGTCTAGTGTGTCAGGGTTTATGGCAGGGAAACAGGGTTGCAGTAGTCTAGTGTGTCAGGGTTTATGGCAGGGGAAACGGTGTTGCAGTAGTCTAGTGTGTCAGGGTATATGGCAGGGGAAACAGGGTTGCAGTAGTCTAGTGTGTCAGGGTTTATGGCAGGGGAAACAGGGTTGCAGTAGTCTAGTGTGTCAGGGTTTATGGCAGGGGAAACGGTGTTGCAGTAGTCTAGTGTGTCAGGGTATATGGCAGGGGGAACAGGGTTGCAGTAGTCTAGTGTGTCAGGGTTTATGGCAGGGAAACAGGGTTGCAGTAGTCTAGTGTGTCAGGGTTTATGGCAGGGGAAACGGTGTTGCAGTAGTCTAGTGTGTCAGGGTATATGGCAGGGGAAACAGGGTTGCAGTAGTCTAGTGTGTCAGGGTTTATGGCAGGGAAACAGGGTTGCAGTAGTCTAGTGTGTCAGGGTTTATGGCAGGGAAACAGGGTTGCAGTAGTCTAGTGTGTCAGGGAAACAGGGTTGCAGTAGTCTAGTGTGTCAGGGTTTATGGCAGGGAAACAGTGTTGCAGTAGTCTAGTGTGTCAAGGTTTATGGCAGGGGAAACGGTGTTGCAGTAGTCTAGTGTGTCAGGGTTTATGGCAGGGGAAACAGGGTTGCAGTAGTCTAGTGTGTCAGGGTTTATGGCAGGGGAAACAGTGTTGCAGTAGTCTAGTGTGTCAGGGTTTATGGCAGGGGAAACAGGGTTGCAGTAGTCTAGTGTGTCGGGGTTTATGGCAGGGGAAACAGGGTTGCAGTAGTCTAGGGTGGGAATAATGACAAGTGAACCTGGGGAGCTTTGCATTCACATTGTCCCAAAAAAAAGGAACCAGACTGCAGAATTCAAGCAAACCAAACTCAGACCACATCTCAAGATGGTCTCAGTTCAGTTCGGTGGCTCTTTTGAGCGGTCTGAGTTCCTTTGGAGTGTTCACACTGTACAAAGAAAGAAGCGAACCGCACTGAGTTCACAAAAATTGTCTGAAAGTGACCAAGTGTGAAAGCACCGTTTGGGCCTAAGCTTTTGGCACAACACCTATTTGTTTAAGCCGAATGTTTTTAACCTTTTCTAAAACAAACACCCACATACTATTAAACCAATGAGTTCCAAAATAGTTAAATGCTTCTAGAGACAAGTTTCTTTATTGTATTAGACAATAAGTATTCAGGTGTGGGTTAATATTCAACATACATCTCATTAGTGCAAACTAAAACAAGCGTTTAACATTTGAGACAGTTTTCACACTTCAAAAGGAGATATGTGTTCATCTGACGGTTGAAATAAAGTAAGGTAGGACAATGTCACATTCACAAATACAGGGTTGGGGAGTAACAGCAAAACTGTTATAAGATCACAGATAATTTAGAAAAACTAGATTACTTCTTGGATTACTTTCACATTTTCTAACACCTCTTAAAAGGAATGTAATCCAGAAGTAATCAGAATACGTTACGGAGTTTGGGCAATCCAAAAGTTGCGCCTCTGATTAGAATTTGACGGGTAACTAGTAACTGTAAAGGATTACATTCAGAAAGTAACCTACCCAACCCCAATTTGGAATAACCATCAGAGCCGTGACAAATTACTTTAAATGACACATCATGATCAAAATATGAAAAATCTAAATACGAATAACTAAATCAATGTCAATTATTAGGGAAACAAAACATCGAACATTAGTGTCAGCTATAAACAAATACAATTTGTATATATATATATATATATATATTTTGGGGTGTGTATGCCCCCACATATCAATATGGCATTAAGAGTTCATTGAGATTCCATAATCAAACCATACATAGGTAGCAGTAAAGAACACTCAACATGGCTTCTGGTCCAGACCAATGGACATGTGTAGTGATTGCACAACAATACTGTCAGACTCAACACATAAACATTGTTTAAACTCTTTTCAGAAAGAAGCAGCAACCATAACAAATTGTTGCAATGCAGGATGATTACAACTGAAGCAAAGCAATATTGACTAACTTGACTGTTTTTCAGCTGCAAATGCACACACACACACACACACACACACACCACTTTGGCTACTCAATGCCCTTCACCGCTGACTTGGGATCAATTTTCTTACTGCTCCAGTGTTGGCATCAACCAAGAGCTAAACCAACTGGACCCAGAACAGCTTTAAAGCAGAGTAACCAGAACACATACAGAGGGATACTCAAACCAGCTGGGACGAGAGTGTGGGTCACAGATCTCTGCGGAGCAACAAGGAGCGCTGAGGGTTGTGTGTGTGTGTGTAAAGGCCTGGAGGTATAAGGAGGTGCTGGTCAGAAAATCTGCTGCTCGAACAGAATCTTCTCAAAGCCTTGTGGCGCCGTATGGTAGAAGTCACTGAACTGGCAGTCTAAGATGGCGCTGTCATCCACTGGTACAGAAGAGAAAGATCAAATCAACAAGTCAGTGTTCAGTAGGATACTTTAGCAGGTATAACTCACTGACTGGATCTCAATTTAGCACTTCAGCGTTAGGAACCACATGGGAAACCCTGTGTGCCAGCAACAACAAATAAATAGTAGTATTAAATTACCTTAACATCATATGCTACCAAAAGGAAGGATGTCAGTTTCAGCTTTGTACTTACTGCCCTCTTGTGGCAGAAAAATAGAACCATAAATATTTTGGGGGCAGATTTACTAGGCATTTGAGCCTGTTTTTTTTCCACTGGGAATGAACAAAATGGAGAGCAAGGGTTAACATATATTATATTAATACAATACAATAAAATATGAATAAAACTTTGACATTGGTAGTTTTCCCTCCTGAGAATGTAAGAATCAACATGTCACATTCGCTGAATACAACAAGTGTAGACTTGACCGTGAAATGCTGACTTACAAGCCCTTAACCAACAGCGTAGACTTGACCGTGAAATGCTGACTTACAAGCCCTTAACCAACAGTGTAGACTTGACCGTGAAATGCTGACTTACAAGCCCTTAACTCTTCTTGAACTGCACTGTTGGTTAAAACAAATATTTACCAAGTAGACTGAAGTAAAAAGTAATAATAAAAAGTAACACAATAAGAATAACGAGGCTATATACAGGGGGCACTGGTACGGAGTCAGTGTGGAGGCTATATACAGGGGGCACTGGTACGGAGTCAGTGTGGAGGCTATATACAGGGGGCACTGGTACGGAGTCAGTGTGCAGGGGTACAGGCTAGTTGAGGTCACTTGTACATGTAGGTAGGGGTGAAGTGACCATGCATAAATAATAAACAGCGAGTAGCAGCAGTGTACAAAAGAGATGGGGGGGGGGGGGGGGGGGGGGGTCAATGTAAATTGTCCAGTGGCGATTTTATTAATTGTTCAGCAGTCTTATGGCTTGGGGGTAGAAGCTGTTGAGGAGCCTTTTGGTCCTAGACTTGGCACTCCAGTACAACTTGCTGTGCGATAGCAGAGAAATAAATCTATAACTTGGGTGACTGAAGTCTCTGACAATTTTATGGGCTTTCCTCTCACACTGTCTAATATATAGGTCCTGGATGGCAGGAAGCTTGGCCCCAGTGATGTACTGGGCCGTCCGCACTACCCTCTGTAGCACCTTATGGTCAGATGCCGAGCAGTTGCCATACCAGGCGGTGATCCAACCGGTCAGGACGCTCTCGATGGTGCAGCTGTAGAACCGTTTAAGGATCTGGGGACCCATGCCAAATCTTTTCAGTCTCCTGAGGGGGGAAAGGTTTTGTCGTGCCCTCTTCACGACTGTCTTGGTATGTTTGGACCATGAAGGTCCCTGTGCATGCAGCTGTGTACACACACACACACACACACACACACACTCACCATAAACCACTGGGAACACGGTGCCTCTGATCCCTGAAGCTGGACAGTGCATATTCTTCCCATTCAGATAGAGATTCAGCTCCACATGGTCGTATGTGATGCCCTGAGACGAAAAAACAACTGATTAGATTCCCTGTACACCTTCTGGCTGAATTTCCCCTTAGCCTGTCCAGAGAGGAAGAGGTATATCAAAAGGTTTCACTCTTGCCAAAATAAGCCCAATGTGTTTCTATGGGTTTATTTTGGACCTAAGCTTGTCGCCTGCCTTCCTGACTTTGGGACAGCGACTCCCACTGGGCAGAGACATGAGCATCTCTTCATTATGTACAGGTCCAAGAGGCATCTAAACAGCTTCTATCCCCAAGCAATAAGACTCCTGAACACCTAATCAAATGACTACCCAGACTATTTACATTGTCCCCCCTCTCCTCCTCTTTTACACCACTGCTACTCTGTTATCATCTATGCATAATCACTTTAATAACTCTACCTACATGTACATATTACCTCAACTAACCGGTGAGGTACAGAACACATTGACTCTGTACATAGTCTCCCTATTGTTATTTTACTGCTGATCTTTAACTCCTTGTAACTTTTATTTCTTATTCTTACACATATTTTTTTAAACTGCATTGTTGGGGCTCGTAAGTAAGCATTCACTGTTGTATTCGACACATGTGACTAATACAACTCTATTTGATCTCTGGCCTGGCCCAATCTACCTCTATAGAGGTGGGACTTCCTCCAAAACACCTTAAGTAGCCTCACCTGTCCATAATCAGTGTGACAACCTAATGGACTGGAACAGAGATACTCATTCATCTCCGACCGAACAATGGGAGTTGTTGTCCCATTTCATTATTGACCTGCTTATCACCGTTTCCTACATGGACAGGTTGACAGGAGTGGACCCACCCACTTCACCTCTTCCACTCTGACTGCAAGCATGACTGTGTAGTGTTTGGAGAACATGTTTATTGTGTAGTTTAAAGCTAAAGACTAATGTTTTTTTCTTTGTATAACATGGATGCGTTACTGAGTAAGTAAGTTTGTCGCATTCCTTTTTTTTGCCCATGTAGTTGGTGTTGGACTACCTTTTATCAGAAGATAATAATATTGCTGTGTTTCAATTATGCCATGTGCTTTCCTTGCTTTGTTTGAGATGTTATAGAGCATGTTCATTAACGCTTTAATAAAGACCTTGAGTATATGTATACAACAGGCTTAGTTGCACTACACCAGACCAGTCCACTCACCACAATGTCCCCCTCCTGTGGAAGGCTATTGGCAGGGAGGCGGTTCTTCTCCTCGTTGTTGTGATACATCGAGCCATCATGCCTCAGGACAAGGCTGTTGATGTCCTGCCCCATGGGGACCTGGTTCAGGTTCACCTTCTGAGTTGCCACACCTATCCCCCATATACCTGCACACAGATGTCAGAACCTTTAAAAACAAGCTTGCCAACACAAACTGTACAGTGCTGGTCTTCAAACCATTTTATTTGAAGTTCAGAGGTGGAACTATATTGGTATATGGTCGTTTCGACTACGAGGAGAGCATTCCTTCTAGTCAATGTTTTGGCTAGCTTGGACTGGCTTTTTTTGCTTTCCAGTATCGCTTCCAGCAACTATGGTTGGCGTGTAACCAGGCTGGTTCAGGACAGTAAGTATGTAGACTTCTACCCACACGTACCCCCAGTGGAGGGTGTGTACTGTAAATCCTAGAACCACTGGAGTGGACCAAGGGGAATCTCCTCTGCCTGTAGTCCTGATTCCGCCAGATGGCGCTATTATCCTTACGTCGTTTGTCATCGACGTCCTGCATTAAACTGCAGAGCTGGTAATAAATACACTCGTGTCCCCTGCGACCTGTTCGTACATAAAACATCATCCATTCAGGCTGCAAATGCGTAATTTTCCTCCTTAAACTGATTTAATGGCACGCCAACCTAAAAATAGTTAATATGCATACTGTCTTAAAACACAATATTCCAATTCAGCCAATCAGGTTGAAGCAGTCTGTTTACCACAGGATGAATGCGATGCGCAGCAAGTAGCATTAGCCACTCTAGCATTGTGGTGAACAAATGTGTTTTGTTAAAACGTTATGCATATTCTCCCAGCTTTTTTAAGCCGGCGGGACATTCAATTAAGGAAACTACTTCTCCAGCCTGAATGGAGGATGTTTTATGTACGAACCGGTCACCGGGGGACAAGTGTATTACCAGCCGTGCAGTTTAATAAAATATTATCTATTATTTTAACAAGATGGTCGAGTGACACTAACAATATAAATCCCTGTCCTCAAAGATGGAAGGCAGGCGAGCGGAGGCAACACCAGGTGGGACCATTATAGCCAATGAGAGGACAGATAAGTGTGAACAGGCACAACCTTGCCGAAATGCCACGTGCGTCCACTTATCAGTACATTCATAACAACCTAACCATTACATAACGTATATTTGATCAAATAAGCCTCAGGTGGCAAATTAGAAATTACATTTGTTGACCAAGATCGATACTCATTTACCTCCATACAGACAGTTTTTGGGCAGAGTAAACCCTTTCGCGTCGCCTCTTCCTGTCTGGTTTAATGCGAATGACAAATGACGTAAGGATAATAGAGCCATCTAGCGGAAGCAGGGTTTTGACTAGGTGGTATAGAGCTATGACAGGAAGTGATTTAGGTTCAGGTTAAGATAATTAGGTTAGTTTGAAATAGGGTTAGCTAAAATCTGAGAGCGACTTCCGGGAATGCTTGCGAAACACACCTGTATGAAAGACTATGGAGAATAAATATGAGTTCATCATAGGAGAGCTGTAGCGCCGCCCACCGGTGATGTGAAGTAGATGCACGCTGGGTGATCTCTGAGAAAGAAGTAATTGTACCGAACAAAACTATAAAAAACGCACCATCCAACAAATTTACTGAGTTACAGTTCAAATAAGGGAATCAGTCAATTTAAATAAATTAAGTAGGGACTAATATATGAATTTCACACAACAGAAGACGGTATTTTACCAAATAGGGCTAAGTCCATATTATGGCAAGAACAGCTCAAATAAGCTAAGAGAAACGACAGTCCGTCATTACTTTAAGACATGAAGGTCCGTCAATATGGAACAATTCAAGAACTTTGAAAGTTTCTTCAAGTCCAGTCGCAAAAACCATCAAGCGCTATGATGAAACTGGCTCTCATGAAGACCGCCACAGGAAAGGACTCAGAGTTACCACTGCTGCAGAGGATAAGTTCATTAGATGTACCAGCCTCAGAAATTGCAGCCCAATAAATGCTTCAGAGTTCAAGTAACAGACTACTCATCATCAACTGTTCAGAGGAGACTGCGTGAATCAGGCCTTCATGGTCAAATTGCTGCAAAGAGACCACTACTGGCCTTTCTAGGGAGTTAAGCCACCGTGCTTCTACACCTGCATTGCTTGCTGTTTGGGGTTTTAGGCTGGGTTTCTGTACAGCACTTTGTGACATCAGCTGATGTAGGCGTTATAAATACATTTGATTGATACTAAAGGTCACCAATAATAAGAAGAGACATGCTTGGGCCAAGAAACACGAGTAATGGACATTAGACAGGTGGAAATCTGTCCTTTGGTCTGATGAGTCCAAATTTGAGATTTTGGTTCCAACTGCCATGTCTTTGTGAGACGCAGAGCAGGTGAATGGATGATCTCTGCATTTGTGGTTCCCAACGTGAAGCATTGAGGAGGAGGTGTGATGGTGCTAGTGATACTGCCAGTGATTTATTTAGAATTCAAGGCACACTTAACCAGCATGGCTACCACAGCCTTCTGTAGCGATACACCATCCCATCTGGTTTGAGCTTAATGGGACTACCATTTTTTTTTCAACAGGACAATGACCCAACACACCTCCAGGCTGAGTAAGGGCTATTTGACCAAGAAGAAAAGTGATAGAGTGCTGCATCAGATGACCTGGCCTCCACAATCAACCGACCTCAATCAAATTTAGATGGTTTGGGATGAGTTAAGACCACAGAGTGAAGGAAAAGCAGCCAACAAGTGCTCATTATATGTGGGAACTCCTTCAAGGCTGTTGCTAAAGCATTCCACGTTAAGCTGGTTGAGAGAATGCCAAGCATGTGCAAAGCTGTCATCAAGGCAAAGGGTGGCTACTTTGAAGAATATAAAACATATTTAGATTTGTTTAATGCTTTTTTGGTTACTACATGATTCCATCTGTGTTATTTCATAGTTTTGATGTCTTCACTATTATTCTACAATGTAGAAAATTGTAAAATACAGAAAAACCCTTGAGTAGGTGTGTCCAAACTTCTGACTGGTTCGGTGCGTGCATATATAATATATATATATGCAGTTGTGTGAGGATCATGGTGCTGTGTGGCTGCACCCATCTGATCTTTCATTAGTGAAGTCACAGCCGTGTTGTCCTGTGCAGCACATAACCTATTGTAGCCGTATTCTTTACAGATCATGTAATTGGAGGTTACTATTGTATTTAATTTCCTTTTTTTCAGAACCACACACACTCTTGGTTAAAACAATTTAAACCATACCTTGTGCTTTAACACATACTCTGTGCTGTGCCATTCCTGCTTTTTGTGAATCAAGGTTATTAAACCACCTCAGCTGGAATCCTACCTGTCTGTCATATCTGCCCTTACACGCACCTGGGAGAGAACACATTGTGCTCAGAAAACACTAAGAACATACAGTCCAACAGGTCCTCCTCCACTTCAAGGCCAAACAGGCCAGGGTTTGGAATGTCAATAAGAAATAAAAACAATTATTCCTTAGTTGTTCATTTTCTCAATCTAAAGGCACAACCTAGATTCAAGAAAATGTCTTAAGTAGTTGAACATGCCATTACTCAAACCTCGTGAAAAACTGACACGTTTTCATTTGTCAAAAACAACTTACATCGAAGGAGTGCCTTTGATTTGAAGGCATGCACATGCGCAGTTCAGCGCAAGATGACCGTTAGACCCGATGACCAAAGTCGCCATGACATGATGGATCCATTATAGCCATGACCATCGTCATATTGTAGCTGTAGACCTGTCTTATCCTAACCTGTTACGAAAAGTCACTAAGGACAAAAGTTGGATTCAGACGTCCATTTTATAGCGAGGGACACATTTCACTTTACATCTGGTAAGTATAGTTTCTAGAGATTATACATATTTTGTTGACAGTCCGTTTTTTTTGGTGATGCCGGCTATATTGTAAAGTTATGGTCATTTCCCGTTACCAGCCACCAGAGTGAATCACAACTCGGGGAATTGTTATTAATTATACAAACTCCCGATGTTACGTCCCAAAGCTACCCTGCCTGATGCGCGCACACCAAAGGATATTCCCCATAGTTCCTTATCCATTTGATCTCCCACACAAAGACAGGCAGGTGGACAGTAACGTTAACGTTACATGGACTCCTGTTCAATCATTACCTGTGGACTGGATCTTGAACTCAAAGTAACTCTTGTTTTGGTGAAGGGGAGCGTTGGCAAGGCAACCCCCGGTGCCACATATCCTCCGGCCACTCTTCACGATGACCACATCCGTGCCTGTACAAGAAAACAATCTATATTTGTATTTTATTTACGACAGCGTTGTCAAAAACAGCCAGCTGAACAGTAAGCTAGGTTAACCCCATCGGCATTCTCTCGAAGATTTACAACTTGAAACAACGAACCGTCAGAAATATTTCCTCTCACCCATATGATGCGTGTCTAACTGGACGTTAGGCATTTCTTTGAGGGGAATATGCCCCGTTCCCCCATCTCCGCAGCATCCCAGACAACACGTAAACAGTGCAGCCATTCTTGTGCTAAAATATTATCCGGAAATAGTCACGCCGAAGAAGTCAACAAGAGCTGAAGGAGCTCATGAGAAAACTACCATCATAATGAACCAGCGACACCTGGTGGCAGTCATACCACAGTGTCATGAGCCATATATGCGCTTCTTTCCAATGCGTCCAATCACATTGCTTATAAAGCAGCGGCTCCTGATGGCATGGAAACAAGGGAAGAAAATCAAGGTCAAAATGTTTTTTTACACGTGACTTAGTAGCAATTGGTTATCAATGTGTCAAGCTTGGGACACATGGCATGATCAAATGTGTGTAGAGTGGGAATTCCATCTGGGATCAAATAACGGGGCAAATGTCTGTAATGAGCACCAATATTGTTGCTGGGTAGGCCTACATGTCGTCAGTTAAAAAAGGAGCCAGTTCAGTAGCCTATCACCAAGTCTTTTGAGAGCACTTCCAATAGGCTACTTTGTATCCATGCACTGGGTATCAGTGGGGATGAAAATTACAATGCAAATTGACATGCACTATTGCCTGACGTTCAAACTTCACACATAAGAATCGATTAACGTTACTTCAAGTTCATAATGACGTATACAAATGGTGCGATAGAGGCAGTGATCAAAAGCCGGGTGACTAAGAACCTAATGGTTGACAATCTTTCACGCTGTAAAAATGTTTTGCATAGCAACAGCCCGCCTCCCCTCTCCAATTTGCAGGGATCCTCTATATTGTTCCTACTGAAAAATAAAACGCATCTTGTTCTTTAAAATAAAAAAATATGTACTTAAAAAAACGCTGCCATTAATATCACTGAGATGTTTTTACTTTCTGCGCGCCACTGTATCAGGCGCGTACTATAGTGCGCGCTATTTGGAGCTGGAAGGTTCGCTAGTGTAGTGCTGTGGTCATGAAATGGTTAATTTTTTCTCCCGGAAAGGGCGAAGTCTGCACAGCAACAAGCGCCATGATTGCGTTGCACTGTGCGTCTCAGCAGCTGGTAAGTGTTTTTTTTTGTCCAGTTGCATGTTGCTATACGCTTGCAAAAGCTGTCATAACCATCCTCAATACCGTGCCAATAGGACATACTCGTGTGTGATCTAATTTATAGACTGAAACTTGTTTATACTGAGTGGTAATCGTTGGTGGAAGTTTGTGTTTAGCTTATATTGCTAAGGATACGTTTCAGCAGGCTATTAACATTAAATCAGAAGTCAAATCTAAAGTGAGTGGGAACTTAGTCGTTACCATCTCATCTATATATAGACCAGTTGGATGAAACGGCTGTGTCGTGATTGCGTGATATCCCGTCTCATAAAAAAAACCCATCTAGTGTGAACACTAAACTAGGTCGTTGAACATAGGAAAAAAAATAGGGACCGTTGCGATAGGTTTTTCACTGTAGCCAAATAGTCTATACATCTAGGCATGATGTTCCACTGCGCTTTCTATTTTCATATTTTACGCGGGTACATCGACACCTCTCATTTTCCTTTTTTTAGGGTGGCTGAATTTTAACACCAGTCGCTGGAGTGGATAGTCTGTGCGTTTTATCCAAAGTGTTGTCACGCGTAATTCTAGTGATCTGCATTTCCACCATCACTACCTGTGAATGATTGCGCTGTTGGGTGTTGTAGCTAAACAAACGGGTATGTTTAACTGACGGATAGTGTATTGATCTATTATTTTCGATTTATTCGCCACTCAATCCTGGTTGTATTTTATTTCAGAACACCATGGAGCTTCTAGAGGAGGACCTGACTTGCCCAATTTGCTGCTGTCTCTTTGAGGACCCCCGAGTTCTGCCGTGCTCACACAGCTTCTGCAAGAAGTGCTTGGAGGGGATTCTGGAGGGGAACAACCGAGGACCTGTTTGGAGACCCCCGTTCAAATGCCCCAGTTGCCGCAAGGAGACTCCTCAAAACGGCATAAACAGCCTCCAGATCAACTACTCGTTACGTGGAATCGTTGAGAAATACAACAAAATCAGAGTGTTGCCCAGGATGGCCCTGTGCAAACACCACAGTGGTCAACCGCTTAATATATTCTGTGCCACAGACTTGAAACTTATTTGTGGATTTTGTGCAACAACTGACGACCATAAAGGACATACATTCTGTGCCCTGGAAGACGCGTACGAGCAGGAGAAATCCGCATTTGAGGAGCTGTCCCAGGGAGTGGAGAGCTGGCACAGCACGGATATTCTATCCTGCCTGGAGACACTGGAAGCCAGTAAGAAAAAGGCGCTCCAGTTAGTTTCCAGGGACGCAGAGAAAGTAACCGAATATTTTGTCAAACTGATCAACGCCCTGGACCACAAAAAGAACGAGATCCTCTCTGATTTTGAGACGCTGAAGTTGGTGGTGATGCAAGCCTACGACCCAGAGATCAATAAATTGAGCGATGCGTTGGAGGAGCAGAAGCGCGCTCTCAGCATCGCCGAGTCCTTCAGGAATGTGACCGACCCCCTTTGCTTTCTCGAGCAGATGCAGGAGTTCAGGGAGAAGTTGCGCGTTGTCCGGGAAACTCCGCTGCCCTCCCGGACAGACATGGACGTCGGTCCCCTGGTCAGGAATTTTGACGTCAAAAACTGGGACTCGATGAAGCTCAAAGATGTGGACAAGCTCTCCGTTCCGCACGAGAGTGGCGTGTATAGCTCAACGACCCCGCATTCCGGCGGCAGAGCGCTGGGGAGAGTGCTCGTGTTTTTTGTGTGCCTTTTATGCGCCCTGGTCCTTCTGCAGCCGGACAGCCTGACCGCGGTGTCAGCCCAAATCTCCTCGCTCGGCCATGTCTACCTGCCAGTGCTGGCTGGATGGCTGGAACTGGCTCACGGTGCGTGGCAGTGCTGGGGAGAGGTAGTGGATGCCTGCGTTGCCTGGTGGGTGCGTTTCTGAACTGTATCCCGAACCTCTTTAAGACACCTGCCGATTTTCTTGACCGCCTTGTAAACACAACTAGCGAATTTCTTAGCCGTTGTAAATTGATTTAGATTTCCCGAGTGTTATTTTTGCTACATGGATCTGAAGCAAGCAATGTCCATGCTATAAGTAGATTTATAGCAAACACTAGAAAGCTATTCAAGTATTTAGAAGCACATATGTATCATGCTTTGTGAATTTATATATAAATATATATATATATATATATATATATATAATCTAAACGTAGAACAACACTAAGTTAAATCAAAACACTATTGCAGTACATTAAATGTTGTCATTTGAGAACGCTATTCTGGTGAGTGTTAAGCACCAGCTCTGACCAGGAGCACCATCCATCCTTCTCCAAGCCATATGATCGATCACACAGGTCAGTCTGTCACCTCAGGATATTTATTTTACTATACATTCCACAGGCTAGATTGTAGGATAGGAATAATATTTACATCGAGTTTAAGTGCTGTCGTTTATTTTTGCCTTACTTTAATTGACCATCAGTTGAGTTGTCATAATGCCTCATACCCTGTCACCAGACTCATGTTTTTTGCCTAATAAAACATAAATTTGGTCTTTTCCTTCATCTTTATTTTTGAGTGACTGAGGGGATTTCACAAATTGTGGAGGCACTTTTTTTCGCACGTGTATGCTACTTTACCGGTCAAGGTCATAAGTGAAGCTTCAATTGGTGCGCCTGCACACTGCTCACGTGACATGAAATACCATGCACCCGCACAGGCGTCCAAATGCTCGTTTGATGTTTGTCTTCCCGGTGGATCGGTCATCACTGCGCGATTTAACCTCCACGGGGGCCAAGGTTGAATGTTGCATAACTAGGCCTATAGAAAACTTAACTTAATTTGCATTATTCAAAAACATTATGTATTGGCCTTTAGGCCTAGGTTACGTTATTACCAGAATGACGATTGTTTTTTGGCCGTATGCATTGGGGCCTATACATTTTTTTTTGTGCAAAATTGAAAGGCAATGAGCCAAATCTAATTCTTAAATTCCATTTAGAACAACTAATTAAACATGTATGGGATTACATTTATTTAATCAACTGTCCCAGTGAATGTCAATGTGTGCGCAACATTGAATGCCACGGATTGTCATATGGCCATGGTTTGCCGACTGGCCCGTTATGCAGTCTATGCATGTTGAAGTAGATGACGGAAGAGCAATTCTTACTTTAACAGGCTATACTCAACAGATCCATCCCATATGCAACATTGTCTAGAAGTAACAATATAGGCCTACATTGGGCCATACGTTTTAATGAAAATTGGGCAGTGCATCCATTGAACGTGTCCATTGGACATGTGCGGTTTTATTTTTTCTGAAGGAATGAAATCCTGATGGAAATCCCAGTATCAGACCACAACAAAAACCTGATGTAAGCACCGACCAGAATTCAGTACCAACGTCACGGCATGTATAGGCCTAGGCTATATATAGCCCTACTGTTACCAGGCAAATAACGGATGAAAATGTAAAGTTGGTCTTTCTCTTTACTATAATAACTAAATAATATATATCTAATAGGCTACTTCAAATAAATACATATACTGATATTATGAAATTTGGCAATCGATGCATTTATCTAAATACACCCAAAATATTGGGTGATGGCATAACGACGACTTGGTGCCAGCATGCATAACGATCTTATATAATGATTATCGTAGGCCTACCGTATTTTTCTAACACTTCCTATTAACGCTTAAAAATCCAACTAAATTCAACATATTGAATAATATTCAGTGGGAATAGCATAAAGGGCTACCCTAATGGTCTATGGCCCGCAATCAACAGAACTGAGGCTCCGAAAGGCCTCTTTGCAATTAAATAAGCCACTGAAGTCATATTTAGACCCCAAAACGTTATCGACCAAATAAATTATATTACAGTACTATTATGATAAACATCAGGCGTTAAAGAATATATTACAATAGCTATAGCCTACAATTCCTTTCCATAAATCTGACTAGTGAATTGTATAATTTCTAAAGTAAAATGATTTGTCTCATATGAAGGAACATGTGAATGCATGGCCAGAATAAAACATTAACAAATTATTGGTAGCCTATAGCTGACCAGATGAAATCAAATGAGCAACGAGATATTATACAGAATGCCTGGCAAACACTTTTGGATTCCCAAAAATACTAAATGTTATATTTCAAAGGCATTGTAAGACGTAGCCTAAATAGCCCTTTAACTAAACATTAAGTAATTGCACAACATAAAGCAAAACGTCATTTGGCAGATTATTAAAATACATTTGACTATGCATAGGAATTAATAAAACGAAATGGGTGCTCTTCAAAATAGTTTGAAGAGAAAATACCCAAAATAGCCTAAATAAAAAGTATAATATTCTTTCGATAATAACCTTCAGTGACAAAGTTTGGGAAGTAAAATATAAATGCATAGGACTATTTTCAAGCAGGTAAAGCAGTCTATACCCACGGCCTGTTTACAATAAAGTCCCCTGAGGAATTTAGGCTATCGCCTCTGGTGAATTAAGTTTGCAAAAATAATTTAACGATCGTCTTATTTCAGCATTTAATTGATTTTGTTTTCTTCATATGTAGCATTTAAAATATAGCATAACTCGTGGGCTGCGTGTGCATACTTTCGAGATGGTAGAGCGCAATGTGTGACGTGCTTAAGGCCTATTTGCCAGAGACAAAATGGAACACACATTGCTTTATTTTCTTATATCAAAAGTAAGTTACAATTAGCCTAAAAATAAGATATGCAAGTATAACCCATGCACTGCTAAAACCATGACTTTCGGTTTCTGTCCATGGCAGTTTGATAAGCCCTTTTCTCTTCAAATGGCATTGCATCGCTCAGCGTCATTTGCTTGTCACAAAATGTGTGGTTCCAAATCAAGCCAGAGATCAGAAAATGTATTTAAAGTTTCACAATAGTAAAATACACACTAGAATATAGGGATGGTGTTGTTTGGTTAAGACATTCGACTGAAAATCTCATCCTCTGATTTTAGACTACTGATGGTAGTTGGGCTCATCTTGATAACAGGCGACTGGGTTTAGGACATGAGTGATAAAAGCCTTTGTCTATGTTAGCTGGCACAACCAATATGTAGACTATCCGCTTTTAAACATATTTGGGACATTTCAAATAGGCTAGGCCAAGTTCCCTGATAGGTGAAATGTCTGCATGAAATTGGATGCTTGATCAGCCTATCTAAATAACAATTGACAAAAGTATAGACCAAGTGTTATAGCCTCTCTGCAGATTACATTTGGTGAGTGTGATCATGCATGGCCTTACAGCAACTCGTATGGGCTCAAAAATATTACGGACCTTTTTTAGACCTGTATCAAAGTTATGCTAATGATGGGCCTATATGCGACCGCTACGCTGCGGTAAGTCTTCCTGTTTGCCCATGAGCCCCACCCAGATTTTTCAGGTTGTCCCAATTGGAAATAGGACGACCGGTGACTTTACCGCTGTAGAAAGGTGTGAAACTCGCCGTATGACAAGCTCGCAGGTAACATTCGAGTGTTTGGCAAAGTGATGATAGATGCTAGAAATATTAGGCTAATTGTACACAAGATTATAAGTCTTCAGCCTATAGCTTGCTAAAATGTATAGGCCAATGGCCAAATTGGATTCAGTCATCTAGCCATTTGGCTACGGTCATTTACTCTGGCTGAAAAGACAACCACCCCCAAAAGCCTCAATGAGGGTTAAATTACTATACATATTAAAACAGATCTTGACATGATCAGTGTGGAATATAAAACATTTAATCCAGAAAAGCCAATTTACCCTCTGAAAAGGCCCACATATGCTAACCATTCAAATTGAACTGATGCAAATTAGACAACAGTGTGGCTTGCTTTAGGCCTACACAGGTGATAGGCCTGTGTGATTGGAACCTATCCTTGCATAAAAGAATACTCCAGGGATTTGTGAACTTAAGTCAGCAGTGTAAGGGTATAGGTCTAATGTGGAACATTTTCACAAGAGCTGGTGCAAGTTATACACCTTATAGACATCAAATATATGGTAGATTGAGAAACTTATTTGCATCATTTCAATAGTTGGGTTTTCTCTGAAGATAATTGGCATAACCCCATGAGTTTGTTTGGCGTGAAAGGACACTAACAGCATCCGACTGGGCAAAAACTGGTTGAATCAACATTGTTTCCACATTTCAACCTACGTCCCTCACCCAAAAGCTAATTGGATTAGCAAAAAGATTCAAGTTGAGAGCATTTATTTTTTTCACACCAAATTTTAAAACATAAATCCAATGATATGGTTAATTTAGTTGATTTCACATTAGTTGAAAACTCATCCAAATGTAAATGAAAACTAGACATGGACTGACGTCTGCGCCCAGAGGGATGGTAGCCTAGTTGTGTGTGGTAACTCACAAGGACTGAAACATGAGAATAAAATAAAAGGTTCACCCTTTCAAAACGTTTATTAGAAAATGCAGCACATGTGAGTTTACATAAAAAAAGTAAAGCATTATCGGGCCAACTAAATCATGCAAACAAGTCATTTAATGTGCAAAGATAGTTCAAATGGATATAAAAATGCATGAACATGTTCCAAAGCAATGAACTATAAAATACAACAGTCCTAGTTGTAAAATGAATTAGAATGGAAATCAAATGGACAAAAGCAACTTAAAACCTCATGTCTGTACCTGTCATAAAGATGACACACTGCGTCCCTCTCGGTGTCTCCCCTCCTTCTCCTGCGCATCGTTCTCCCGTGCTGCGCGTGAGGGATGCATGCAGACAGACTCGCAGCGAGCGGTCAGCTTTGCTTCAGCAGCACGAGCAATACTGGAGGCTTCAGCAGTAGTTTTAACTCCAATATTTACGTGCTGCTACAGCAAGGCAGCCAGTGACGAGGCAGGTAGATCCCATACACACACTCTTCTGGATGGTTCCACAGATGCCCGTCTGTCCAGGCGTTACTGCTGCAGCACAGTATGGCCTGCATCTCTGTGTAACCCACAAACCATTCTGTGCTGCTACAGCACAACCAGCTCCATCTCATTCACACATCCTCGCAGACTCCAGCTCCCTCTCCTGCATACACTCATCCTGACTCGCTCTCTCCCCTCCTTGCTCTCACACACACATCCCCTTTCTCTCTCATACCCCCCCCTCTCATTCATTCATTCATGTATATATATATATACACACACACACACACACAGGTCGTCTCTGTGGCTGAAGGGAACTCCAAGACTCTCCAACCATCTGAAAACACAGGGAGGATGGGGTCAAGTCAGGTGATTAGCTAGGAAAAACACTTTTCTTCTCTTCTATAACTGTCACGTACGTGTGTGTGTGATTGATCTATATAGATTTATTTATTATGGCAGATTGAGTCCGGATCAGCTAAATTGAAGGGGAGATGCAGTTTCAATCACTTCCTATAAGGGAAACCGGGCCAGTTTTACTAAGCCAAATTATGGTGCAACGTCTATAAACCCGGCCCCAAGACTTGAGTTAGAGTGAAAAGCATTCATCTTCATAGTCTTTTTTGTTCCCAAAATGAACTGACCAATATGAAACCTCAGACATGTTAGTATCTTAAATTACTCAAAACAAATCTGATAATTGCAATACATTTAGAAAAGAATGCTAATTTTGAAAGAGCTCAGTTCAAAAATGATCTCAGAATCCAATATTACTCACTCCATCCCCTAAAGTCAGAAGAGGTACTACTATGAGACAACAACCATAGCATGACAAAGGGACATAAATATCAAGTCTCAATGTCAATGTTACTTGACACTTATTGAAAATGAATAGCCCCCAACGCTGCTAAGTAACATTTAGTCTACTGAAAAGAAAACAGTGGTTGACGGACGTTGAAGGATGTTTTATTCACTGTCATCTGGTCAAAAGGGAAGCTATTGAAAGGCAGGTCAGCAACATATACAAACAGGGTTTAAAGTGACAAGCGTTATGGTGTGGTATTAACTTGCATCACAATTATGGTTACCCTAGTTTCCAAATATCACTTGCTTCTGCTGATTTCATCAAGTCCAATAACCACTCCAATACCACTAATGCACAATTCAACAGCTGCCCAACGTCACCAACAGATAAAAAAATAAAAAAAAGGTAAGTCGAAGACCATTAATTAGTTGATGATCCACTTCCCCCTGGCATGACAGAGATAGCATTTTCAAAAATGATTGGTGTAACTTATTAGAAAGGGTGCATGTACATTTGTTTAAATAAAAAGCCATGAATCTGTAAAACAGAGGCATCCAAAAGGACATGGAATACCACCACGTTGAACGACAACTGGATGTTGTCAGAGATTAAAATAAACCTTTTGAGAAATGCATCAGACATTGTAGAGCAGAGAATGGGTGTTTTCCATTCCCTACAGGTGTTTATACTGATTAACAAACAATGACGTCATCTGCCATCTTGGACACGACTGTGGGTGTATACAAGGAAATAACCCAGAGTTAACACCGTGCTATGTTGGGAGATGGGCCTCTGTATTACAGGGTAGGAGCAGAGAAGTGTACACACCCACACACACACACCTTACCTAAAATCACACAACATTCAAAACATAGTAACAGATTTAGCCAAGTATTTTCAAACAAGATTAGATTCACTCAAGTTATACCAACCAATGAGAAGACGTAACGTAAAAGTAATTTCAGCAAAAAAAATTGCAAAGTACACCTGCTGATACTGAATGCATGTCTGAATTTGAGATAATTGAACCCTTGGTCCCTTTACACTCTCCCTCTTACGCACAAAAATATATTTCCACTATTTCATAACTTATCCATTTCAGATCTTATAGTTTTCACGTTGGTACAGTACTCCATGTTAAGGACGATATACAAAAGCTACATGAGCATTGCTAATGCCTGCTAAATTGTGTCTATAGAACAGAGGCTCCCCGTGAACTTAACCAGGACAGAGACACACACACACCATCTCTCCCAATATTAATTTGGACAAGGTGGGCCAAGACATGCTAGAACACTAATGACTGATTGATTTCTGTTTGTTGTGACAAACGTTGTCATTTTTCAGAAGGGCGATACAGGTACAAAAACAATCAAATGCATACAAAAAGATGACCAGCCCATTTAGATGAATTTCTACTTGGATTCATAGACAGTAAGATGAAACCCAGTTTCCTTCATACTGAATACAGCAACAGATGCAATGTCACCACTCAATCTCTCAGAGAAAGAGTCAAATTGCCATCGAAAACTAAATGTGCAGCACAGCAAACCACAAATGACTCCTAGATATGAGGTCACTTAAAATTTGTCCCCTTTTCAAAAGGAGGTTTTAGGATTGGGACTCAACTGCAACAAGCCTATATTTCATGAAGCTGAAAATATGAAAAATAACATGAATAATAATTCATAAAATTGAATAATATGAATAATAATAATAAATAAAATGAAATTCCATTGATTTTCTACATTTAAGGTCTGAGGTACAGAGGATATATTCTGGTCACTATATAAATACACACGACAGAACTGTTCATTATTGCCTGAATAATATTAATGCTTCAGACTCAGTCATGCACATTGTAATAAAGAAATCATGTGTGTCACCATAACCTACAGTTTCCATACCAGCAACCAGTGTACAGAGCTCAGTTGATTACATTTCAAGTCAGACATGTGAATGATGTAAAATAGGTATTATTCAAATTCAATAAAATTGCACTCCCAGTTAAATTGAAAAATAAATCTGACCTGAATTTATCTAAAAGAAAACTCTCCACACACACACACACACATACACTCCAGTGCCACTCCTTCAGGCATTCCCCCTCTGACTCTCTCCCTCTCTTTTACCTATATGACAATCATAAATTAACTCCCATGAACCAGAGGAGTGGATGAGGTCCGACAGTCGCTGGTGGGTCAAGAGGAGTCGACTGCAGTCAGTTCTGACCAGGTGTCACTACAACCCAATTAATCACTACAACCCAATATCCACACACACCATTATTGCTTTAACCTTTCCCTGCAGTCACCCTATGAAGGGAGCATGTCTGGATATGTTGCCTCTACTCCTCAGACCTTGAACCCATTCCTACAGCACTCACACCCTCAAGAGTCACCTGACCCTGGGGGCAAAGGTCAAGTGACCCCTTTCCACTGGGGGCCTCCAATTCAACACAATATCTTGTTCTGCTGTGTGTGAGATATAGCTATTAGTGTGATGTAGACTAAATGGTAAATGTAATGACTTAGACAAAAACATTTTATGAACAACTATGTTAATTGATTGTGATTCTATGGGAGGCTGATTGTCATTCACTTGATACAACTTTACCCTCAACCAAAGTCTGAATTTAACTCTGCCTTTAACATTTTTAGCTAGGTTATGAGAATGTTATGCACAATGCGGAGTATAAAAACAGCCATGAAATTTCATAGTTTAGGCAAAATAAATAATGTAAAACGACTAGATAAATTACGGAAGCCTGACATTGCATTCTGGGAAAGGACTAAGTATGAACGGCAGACGTTATCATACAAAAAAAATAATCTGCATAACTAATAATAGGGCAATTTCACTAGGGCTTTATTTTCAAACATCTCTCCGAACACAAGTACCCAGATGAGACCTGGTGTAACTAGACTGAAGTTGAAAGTACATCTGGATACTTGTGTACAGAGAGATGTTCTTGTCCATTATCCAATATTGTTTGACTTTGCAAACTTGAATAACTTTTCGAAAAATATTATATAGGCCTATGTTAAAATACTCAACGTGGTCATGGTGAGTGTAGAATTTACTTATGAGTCGTGTCAAAGGAGTTTGCATAAGCGGTTCATCTAGCAGCTTTACCAGAGCAGCACGCATGTCATTAGTGGTTCATCTAACAGCTTTACCAGAGCAGCACGCATGTCATTAGTGGTTCATCTAGCAGCTTTACCAGAGCAGCACGCATGTCATTAGTGGTTCATCTAGCAGCTTTACCAGAGCAGCACGCATGTCATTAGTGGTTCATCTAGCAGCTTTACCAGAGCAGCACGCATGTCATTAGTGGTTCATCTAACAGCTTTACCAGAGCAGCACGCATGTCATTAGTGGTTCATCTAGCAGCTTTACCAGAGCAGCATGCATGTCATTAGTGGTTCATCTAGCAGCTTTACCAGAGCAGCACGCATGTCATTAGTGGTTCATCTAACAGCTTTACCAGAGCAGCACGCATGTCATTAGTGGTTCATCTAGCAGCTTTACCAGAGCAGCACGCATGTCATTAGTGGTTCATCTAGCAGCTTTACCAGAGCAGCACGCATGTCATTAGTGGTTCATCTAGCAGCTTTACCAGAGCAGCACGCATGTCATTAGTGGTTCATCTAACAGCTTTACCAGAGCAGCACGCATGTCATTAGTGGTTCATCTAGCAGCTTTACCAGAGCAGCATGCATGTCATTAGTGGTTCATCTAGCAGCTTTACCAGAGCAGCACGCATGTCATTAGTGGTTCATCTAACAGCTTTACCAGAGCAGCACGCATGTCATTAGTGGTTCATCTAGCAGCTTTACCAGAGCAGCATGCATGTCATTAGTGGTTCATCTAGCAGCTTTACCAGAGCAGCACGCATGTCATTAGTGGTTCATCTAACAGCTTTACCAGAGCAGCACGCATGTCATTAGTGGTTCATCTAACAGCTTTACCAGAGCAGCACGCATGTCATTAGTGGTTCATCTAGCAGCTTTACCAGAGCAGCACGCATGTCATTAGTGGTTCATCTAGCAGCTTTACCAGAGCAGCACGCATGTCATTAGTGGTTCATCTAGCAGCTTTACCAGAGCAGCACGCATGTCATTAGTGGTTCATCTAACAGCTTTACCAGAGCAGCACGCATGTCATTAGTGGTTCATCTAGCAGCTTTACCAGAGCAGCACGCATGTCATTAGTGGTTCATCTAGCAGCTTTACCAGAGCAGCACGCATGTCATTAGTGGTTCATCTAACAGCTTTACCAGAGCAGCACGCATGTCATTAGTGGTTCATCTAGCAGCTTTACCAGAGCAGCACGCATGTCATTAGTGGTTCATCTAGCAGCTTTACCAGAGCAGCACGCATGTCATTAGTGGTTCATCTAGCAGCTTTACCAGAGCAGCACGCATGTCATTAGTGGTTCATCTAGCAGCTTTACCAGAGCAGCACACATGTCATTAGTGGTTCATCTAGCAGCTTTACCAGAGCAGCACGCATGTCATTAGTGGTTCATCTAACAGCTTTACCAGAGCAGCACGCATGTCATTAGTGGTTCATCTAGCAGCTTTACCAGAGCAGCACGCATGTCATTAGTGGTTCATCTAGCAGCTTTACCAGAGCAGCACGCATGTCATTAGTGGTTCATCTAGCAGCTTTACCAGAGCAGCACACATGTCATTAGTGGTTCATCTAGCAGCTTTACCAGAGCAGCACGCATGTCATTAGTGGTTCATCTAGCAGCTTTACCAGAGCAGCACGCATGTCATTAGTGGTTCATCTAGCAGCTTTACCAGAGCAGCACGCATGTCATTAGTGGTTCATCTAGCAGCTTTACCAGAGCAGCACGCATGTCATTAGTGGTTCATCTAACAGCTTTACCAGAGCAGCACGCATGTCATTAGTGGTTCATCTAACAGCTTTACCAGAGCAGCACGCATGTCATGTGACACTGCAATTTTCCTGAAATCCTTACCAAGACTTCTTGAACAGAGAAATTATACAGTTTATAAATCACTATTAAAATAAACCAGCTTCAAAAATCGAATCATGTTTAAGCAAAATCGCAATTGTCAGCATTCATCTAGAATGGGTATGAACTTGAGGCTTGAGCCACACTTGGTTTCAAATCCATCTATTTTAGAGTTAATTTCTCCCTAAAAGACTGGAGTGGTGAGGAACAAGCCATAGGTAACTGTTTTGGACAGGGGTGTGTAGAGGCAGGGGTGGTGGTGGAGGTTCAGTTTATTGTAATTTACACCAGGCCTGTTATCTAAAAATAGTACCCCTTCCCTGCCGTAGAAACACCAGTCATGCAGTTGTGGGCGTTAATCCTGCAACAACGAAAGCCCCATTCCCACTTGTCCAACACACAACATGTCCAGTAGTTCCCCAGGCAGGCAGAGACGGCAGGGCAGAGTGACTGACTGGGGTTCCCTCTGCACAACACTAGGACAATACAAGTATCGCGATACTCGTTAGTATCGTGGCAAGGAGACAAAAACAAAGCGTATTTAACATTAGCAAAGCAGCCCAAATGTTGGAAACAGACATGTGATCCAGAGTCGCGTTTATTTTCCATGCTATACCACACAATATTTTACATAAAGAGACAGAAACATTTGGCCTGCTTTGTGTTTTTATTTTTGCCAAGGAAAACATCTCGATACGGGTATAGTCCTGCCCTACACAACACCGATATCAGAGATACACACCATAGACGACACAGTCTCACACATCATAGCCTAAACACAAACTCACAGTTTCTTCATTTCTCAAGACTTTACTAAAAAAAGGGGATGTGTGAAGTGACCTCTTCTCTCCACAGGTTTACACCACTCTCAGCCTATTGTGCAATCTCCCCATTCACTGTCAGGTAGGGCCCTTGTAACACTCCAAACACTAGGCCTAGATATACTGGGACACCTAACCCTAATACAGCACATGAAACTATACAGTTAAAAAAAGTGTAATATCAACTGAAAAACAGCACAGATCATATTTTTAATTCAAAGTGTTGATGACTGAGGACACAAAAAAGGGAGTAAAAACACCTGGAAGCACGGCCATTGGATAATGCAGAGGAGGAAGCACGGCCATTGGATAATGCAGAAGAGGAAGCACGGCCATTGGATAATGCAGAAGAGGAAGCACGGCCATTGGATAATGCACAAGAGGAAGCACGGCCATTGGATAATGCACAAGAGGAAGCACGGCCATTGGATAATGCACAAGAGGAAGCACGGCCATTGGATAATGCACAAGAGGAAGCACGGCCATTGGATAATGCAGAAGAGGAAGCACGGCCATTGGATAGTGCAGAAGAGGAAGCACGGCCATTGGATAGTGCAGAAGAGGAAGCACTGCCATTGGATAATGCAGAATAGGAAGCACTGCCATTGGATAATGCAGAAGAGGAAGCACTGCTATTGGATAATGCAGAAGAGGAAGCACGGCCATTGGATAATGCAGGAGGTATAAAATAATATAAAGCCAATCATGTAAATCTTGTAATTGTGATCATGAAAGTTGTATGCGAAGATGAACTCTAATTAAAAAACAGACTACCAGCCTTATCACAACCCTACACCAGTCCAGATGCATGTTGTGAACTGGAGGAGACATCCAGTCAAGGTTAGGGAGAGGGCTTCCCAGACAACAAATTCCCATGACCAGTTTCTGCATGTATATGGAGGAAAAGCATGCCACACACACACACACACACACACACACACACATCCAGCCTCGCATAGCAAACATCTGTCTAGTAGTGTAAAAATCCTACGTTCACACCTGCCCGTACAGAAAACCAAAACACACAAATGTACATTAGGCCCATGGTCACCAAACTTAGCTGACTTCCAAAACACTGCACACTTCTGGCTCTAGGGGGTTTCTCTTGTCAACTCACCACTTGAATAGAGCTGCTGCTGCCGCCTTCACCTCCCCTCAGTAGCCACTACAGGGCCAGAAAGCAATCAACAGGAAGTAGACAAAGCAGAAGCAGTGCGACGCCAGCCGTTTCAGAGCTGCGCCCAGACAGACACCTCGGCACCAGACCCACAGAGAAAACTACTAGTAACGGACTACCCTACGTACTGCAGCTCCATCACAACCCTCGCCTGGCCGTAAACACGGATACCGAACCAACGCCTGTCGCACTAGTAATCAACAGGAGTCATCTCACCATGTGAGGAGCAGTCCCGAGAACCAGCAGTGAGGGAGATTACGATCCAAGTTCAGGGTGTGCGAGTGAGTGAGAGAATGGATTTACAAGCGACCCCCCCCCCCCAATCTAAACCACACACACTGCACCCTATCAACACACTTGGTCCAAAACTCTCACTCCTGACCAGTGTCTAAACATTCCCTATTTTAAGAGTTGAGCTCGTCTGAAATGCTTTCCCACTAATGCGAGTCCCTCCCCATCCCAAAAGCTGGGTTTTACACAAGGACCCCAAAACAGACACGTTGAAACAAAAAAAAATGATATTTGTATTTATTAATCCACTGTTCCTGTTTGTGATGTACCAAGAGGGCCATGACGCTTCGTGATGCTGGGGGCCGGAGGAGGCACGACATCTGGTAACATCCCCAAACCCAGAGGGATAGAGAGGGGATGTGAGAATATAACCATGGTGACATCTCCCCTACGCAGTTGACTGACAGGATAGTACCAATCAAATCAATATATATATATATATATATCAATATATATATATCTATATCTATATCTATCTATATATATATATCTATATATATATATATATATATATATATATATATATATATGCTGCTCCTTTGAGTTATTCCCATAGTCAGTTTACGGTTACGGTGTGGCACCCATACAAACAATATGAATTATATATATATTTTAAATCCAGTTAAAACTCAAGGACTGCTGGTGCCACTGACTACAACCAGTGTAAAAATTAGGTTGATTGCTTGCTCGCTCCCTCACACAGTGAAAAATACTAACTGGAAGGCTAAAGCTAAAAAAGTACACTATTTTCCAATTTTACTACATAATATTTTGGGGCATATGAGTATTTTTAAGTAACTGGGGCAGCAATGTCTAGCTGTTTCTTCCCTTAAGTCAAGCCTGAAGTGAATGGTAAAATACACAATGTGTTTCAATAGGATCGGAAGTCAAACTTAGTGGAGTATTAACCAGACAGCATTAGTTAATGTAATGAGTGATTTATTTTAATAAATCGCTACATTAATACCTTAAATATCACATTTACACATCTAGTAAACCATCCCACTACATTTTGCACAGCAAAGCCATAGAATGTCAGCTATAGTGACCGCAACACATGTTGTCTATACAGACTGAGCTGTAGTTACTGTGATAAACCTTTTTGTAGAATATATACACTGACCAAAAATTATAAAAGGCAACATGTAAAGTCCACAGATTTGTTTACATCCCGGTTAGTGAGCATTTCTCCTTTGCCAAGACAATCCATCCACCTGATAGGTGTGGCATATCAAGAAGCTGATTAAAACATGATCATTACACAGGTGCACCTTGTGCGGGGGACCAAAGGCCTCTAAAATGTGCAGTTTTGCCCCACAAAAATGTCACAGATGTCTCAAGTTGAGGGAGCATACAATTGGCATGATGACTGCCGGAATGTCCACCAGAACTGTTGCAAGATAATTTAATGTTCATTTCTCTACCACAAGCCACCTCCAATGTTGCTTGAGAGAATTTGTCATTACTTCCAACTGGCCTCACAACCTCAGACAAGGTGTAACCACGCCAGCCCAGGATCTCCACATCCGGCTTCTTCACCTGTGGGATCGTCTGACACCAGGCACCTGATGAAACTGAGGAGTATTTCTGTCTGTAATAAACCCCTTTTGTGGGGAAAAACTCATTCTGATCGGCTGGGCCTATGCTCTCCCAGGCACAACCTGTAACTTAGTAAAATCTTTGAAAATTTTTGCATTTATATTTTTGTTCAGTACACACAGAAAATATGAACTGCACTAACTTGTGCAAAGCTTTACAAAACCCTCAATGATATACAAATGGCATTATCACTTCACCAGTATAAAAATATGAGGACTTCAATACAATTGCTCAGCACACCAACCTGAGACATTGTTTTAAGTAGGGGGTGATGCATGCATGACACAAGCAACTTAATATGTGTGAGTCAGTGTGTACATAACATACCCGTCTGCATCTCTTTATGGATTGGTGTCTCGTCGTGATGTGCGTTTTGTCCTATATTTTTAATCCCAGCCCCCGTAGAAGGCCTTTTGTTAGGCAGTCATTGTTAATAAGAATTTGTTCTTAACTGACTAGTTAAATAAAAACATGCTTCCAATGATAAGCACTTATCTGACATCAACAATAGCCATACACTTTACATAATACCAGTCACACTCCCAAAATAATAAAAAACATGGATTCTGCTTTGAACTGGTTAAAAAGTAAAAATTATCAGGACGTGTAAAGTAGTATCCTGTTTTATGAGGGAGGCACCATGATAGCCTCTTTCTGGCCTGCCCGTGATACTGCAGTTGTGGAAGCACACCATGACAGAGCCCTGGAAAATAACCAACAAAACCTGTAAAAACCTGCTCGCATCATGGTGAATTTGAATACTACAGAGTTTGTACTGTATGGGGTGGTTCTCTATAGACCAGCTACCACACTTGTGAGCAGAGAGGAGGCACAACTCCACCAGGAAATGGGGGTGGGAGCCCATTTTGCCAGCGGGGCCTCAGAACACAGAATGATGAGTCACAGAATGTCATACTAATGTTCTAGAACTGCACAAACACTCCGTGTTTCACTACCAGCCTACTCAACTGACTAATAATAAAGCAGATCCATTTCCTTCTTTTTTTTTTCTTTTTTTTTTTTTAAACAATGAGAGAGCTAGCACTAATATTTCACACATCCAAGAATAGTCATTACATTTATCAGCAACATAATTTAGCCTATGCTAATTTCAATCTACTTCCTGCAAATGCTGCTGTGCAAACATTAGGATCACTTGAGGAAATGTATGATACAAAACTACTGTAGGATTTGAGCATTATATGTGCTGCATGTCTTGCTCACAACTACACTGACTTATATTGCATTGGAGGGTTTCTTAGACACCAGTCTGCACTTACCAGTTTAAGTAAACACAAACAACCCAATAATCACAAGGGGGGGGGGTCACTTGCTATTACTAAAAAACAGTAAAGTACATTTCACATGGTGCATGACATTGTCCAAACACTCATACAAACCTAACACTTCTCTTCAAAATAACATTTTCATTTGGAATGACAATGTGGAATCTTGATCATATGAAGTTTTGGCTTAAAAATTGAAGAAAAAAAAGCCTCATGCATCACCACCTCCACAATGTGGTTTTCAGAGGGATTTTCCCTCATGCTGGGTTCAGCAGAGGTCACAGGAACAAAATGCCATCAGAACTACTCCCGTCTATGGGTTAAAAAAAAGAAACTCCTATATGCTTTAACTGACTAACTACACGGGCGGCCTAATTGATACAGAATGCAATACATAGTCTTTGTTGTGCAACAATGGTAGCAACAATGTATATTGTCTTAGCTTCAATTATAACTGAGATTTCACTGTATCAGTAATACACTCCCTGGATTAAACAGCAGTGAGTACATCTTTGGTTGTACTGTAGAGGACATGTACAGTTTAGACTTAACTCAGTTTTGTAAAGTCTTTAGCATATCCCTAAGTAATCAATATATTGTTTCTGACAGGAAAAATCATTGAGACAAATGAATGGGAAAAGTGTCATATTCAACTTTAAATAATTAATTACATTAGTAAAGCCTCAACTCTTGAGAATCCTGTGTATTTTTTTAAAATATTAATATACCACCACCCCCACCCCCACACACACACACAAAATAAAATCTAGAGCATTTTTTTTGTGCCTCAATTCAAAGCGCCTGGGACCGCTTGACGTGGAAAATGGCCCACGTTCACTCTTGTTAACCCCATTTTGACATCACATGACAGGAGAAGAAACATTTACATCAATTATGATAATTGACAGTCGGGACAATTGACCCCCACTGCAGCGGTGACTAAGGGGGAAGTGCTGAGTAGTCACTTCGCTACAAGTGACTTTTTGTAGCAGGTTAGGAGAGCATTTTCACTAACCCTCACCCTTTTCCTAAACGTAACCTAATTCTCCTAACCTGCTACGTTAATTATCATAACCTGCTGCTTAATTCTTCTCACCGCTACAATAAAGTCATAGCTCTATGGAAGAAAAGTCGTAGCTGTATCAAAGTGGTGTTCATTGTTCTTTTTTCCCCCTCAGATGATTGTTTAGCAAAAATATAAATTGTTAGGTGGAAAGGAGATCAGGATCAAAAAGAAACGACTGAAAGAACAGTGGGTTATTCTGTATGAGCAGTGTAGTAGCTAAAGGCAATGGTGAGGCAGGATTAAAAGAACGAGTGTAGTCATATATATATATATATATATATTGTGCGAAAATAATATAATTTCCATGTTGAGTAGGACTACCATTTTTTTCTAGTTTGAGATATGCGAGAGAGATACATGCATGTTCTACACACCGCCACGATTTCAGTAGTCTGAAAGACGGGGCAAAACAAGTATGACTCGTATGAGAGGCTACTTTACTGCATCTTACTCGTGCCAGCAAGCCGCCTCCTCATCATCCACAGAATAAATCCCACAAGTTCTTGAACTAGCAGTTTAAACTGCAGAAAGGGACTCATTCCGGTAGCAAACGTTACATTATAGCATACTTACTATTCAATGCAAATCATATTCTGACTACCTGGTATCAGTCAGTCAATATTGAAACATTGTATCACAATCAAGCAGCCCTGACACTGCTCGTACAATGTGCAATTTGATTGTCGTGTGCTCACGTACAGGATACAGTAGCCAAGAGTTTGGTATAAAAAAAAATTGCACACTATGTTGTAATCACAGTCGTTACAATGTGGCACTCGCCTGACTGAGCAAACACGCCCTCTCAATCAAAGGCAAAACACGATAACTACAGCTGATATTATGTCCAATGCAACAAAACACAAAAAAAATGTAGGCTAATAAGTCACGATGAATCAAAAGAATGATAGCAAAACGTGGCAACTGTTCCGGCAGGCAAAATCAGACTACCTAAAACGTTACACGACGCAGCTAGTTACTCATAAAGGCAAATTGCATCGGGATGGTAAAAACAAACATGACAATCATTGAGCAAATACTGTAGACATCGTATGCCAAGCTGCTGGAATTGTCGATTTGCTAGTTGACTAACAAACGTTCTCTTGTGTTAGTTAAAACAGCAATCAATGGACACTTACCATAAAACGTTGTATAACGTTTTCAATCAAGCGAATCCACCAATGTTAACTTAGCTAGAAACGTGATAAAAACGTGAAACAAGTAAGACTTTTAAAATTCCTTTAAAAAAATATACATTTAAAAAAATTTATGAATAAATCAAACATGAAAAGGTGTCCTCGGCTTTACAGAAAAATCCTTGCAGCGTTTTCAAGAGGTAGCCAACGATATGAAGATTCATCTCGCAGTGCATGTTGTTGACAGCGGTGCCGACTGGCTCTTCACTCCAGCGCCTCCCGCTTTTCCACCTCCCGCTCAAACGGAACGCTCTAAAATAGGACTAAAAACGCAAAAAAAAAAATATCTAAATTCTACCGGTCATTCTCCACTCAATCGACCCTGAAATATTTTTTCTAAAATGTTTGGATCTTTTTTTAGAGAGGTCCACTTATTTTGTCGTAAATGCATTTATAAACGTTACATTTCAACAGACGCCAAGTCAGACACCAATTTCTTATCGCTAGTAATGCTAACGTTACAGTAGCTGGCTAACTATCTAACGTTTCCCCCAGTCCTGATACGACGTAGTCTTGGCCTTCTATCCCTTTTCTTTATCCATCGGCGTTCTTTTTTAGGGATAATTTTTGTATATAATTTTCCGAGTCTCCGAAAATAACGTCCGTCTCTTGCGACAGCTCCAGAGCTCGTCTTGCCTACTCACTGCAGCCGCTCCTCTCAGCTGTTGAAGCAATCGCAGCTCACTCGAAAATGGCGCCGAAAGCTACCCTCTTCATTCAAATTCGTTAGAGCCACCCCTTCTCCCCATTGGGCATATGGGGAGTGTGCTCTGTGTAGCGGATTGGAGGAGAAAAATGCACTCTCAAATGATCTAGCAGCCCACGCAGCGTTCTCTTCAATGGCCAACGGAGGGGGGGAGTTAACGCTTTAGGACCTGAAAAAAAAGTATACAGCCCATATTAAAACGTAAAAACGTATAATAGCCTATATAGTCCTATTTCCACACTCAAGCTAATCACCAATGTTCCATTTAAACTCCGAAGTATTACTCAAATAAAGAAGAGGTGGTTGAAAGATAAGAATTCAGATAAAAAACAGATATTTTCCTGGTTGAACGTCAACAGCAAAAGAGCACGGTAGCCTACAAAATTCACCCTGACAAGGCGAACTGGTGATACTTTACTTACTCACGCACCGGGATGTAGACTCAGGCTACTTTCAAACCTTTCAACCGATCCAGACCAGATGTTTTTTTGCTTATGCAATTGATTTGAAGTAGGCAACACTTTACTAAGAATGTCAGACTTCTTTTCTAACCTTCCTTTGAATTAAAGACTAATCAGACTGCAACTGCCAGACTAAATTATTGGGGAGGAGAGTATAGTCTGTGCCACGCATAGATGTAAATTATGGACAACAGACTTAAAGAGGTGTGTATAGGGAAAGGGAAATAACCGCACTTTCTACCCACCAGCATAACAGCAGCACAGCGCTCGCTCACCCCAATGGTGATGATGCGCGGCACAACGTGGGGGTTGGGTTTGGAGGAGATCGGCGGGCGCCTCTCCGTCACTCCCGCTTAATTTCTGCCAGCCATGGCAACTCTCGAGTTTAGTCTATAGCCTTGAATAGCCCAGCCGAGACTAACTGAGTGACTTTGTGGGATCCATTCTCTTGCAACCTGCCTATAGCCGCCAATGCCAAATTAGTTTAGATTCATAATTATCTTACATTGTATGATAGCCTGATTCTAAGAGATAATGTGTGAGAGGCCTATTATATAAGTTTATGCTGAATTGTAGGCACAGCCTATACATAGGGTGGCTGTTTGGTTTGTGCTATACACCGAAATTCAATAAAACAGGGCTTGAGACTATGCACAGCTGTGTACAGACAGGCCAGGCCAGGACACGGTTGGGCTGAACAACCTGTCAATAAGCAGCCTGTTATCACCTCCTGCGCTGTGTGCACCTCGGACAAGATAAACACAGACAGCCATTTCATCCTAACACACACCTATTGTATCACCATTCTCCCACACAGGCTCCCGAGTGGTGCAGCGGTCTAAGGCACTGCATCGCAGTGTTAGAGGTGTCACTACAGACCCGGGTTCGATCCTGGGCAGTATCACAACTGGCCGTGATCGGCAGTCCCAAAGGGCGGCGCACAATTGGCCCAGCGTCGTCTGGGTTTGGCCGGGGGGGCTTTACAAGTAGGCCGTCATTGTAAATACGAATTTGTTCTTAACTGACTTGCCTAGTTAAAAAATTAAACAAATATATTTGAAAAACACACTCCTGTTATGTCTACAATACACCAGGGCCCTCAGCATCTGCTCTGCTTAACATCCAGGCCTCATTTGAAAAACACACTCCTGTTATGTCTACAATACACCAGGGCCCTCAGCATCTGCTCTGCTTAACATCCAGGCCTCATTTGAAAAACACACTCCTGTTATGTCTACAATACACCAGGGCCCTCAGCATCTGCTCTGCTTAACATCCAGGCCTCATTTGAAAAACACACTCCTGTTATGTCTACAATACACCAGGGCCCTCAGCATCTGCTCTGCTTAACATCCAGGCCTCATTTGAAAAACACACTCCTGTTATGTCTACAATACACCAGGGCCCTCAGCATCTGCTCTGCTTAACATCCAGGCCTCATTTGAAAAACACACTCCTGTTATGTCTACAATACACCAGGGCCCTCAGCATCTGCTCTGCTTAACATCCAGGCCTCATTTGAAAAACACACTCCTGTTATGTCTACAATACACCAGGGCCCTCAGCATCTGCTCTGCTTAACATCCAGGCCTCATTTGAAAAACACACTCCTGTTATGTCTACAATACACCAGGGCCCTCAGCATCTGCTCTGCTTAACATCCAGGCCTCATTTGAAAAACACACTCCTGTTATGTCTACAATACACCAGGGCCCTCAGCATCTGCTCTGCTTAACATCCAGGCCTCATTTGAAAAACACACTCCTGTTATGTCTACAATACACCAGGGCCCTCAGCATCTGCTCTGCTTAACATCCAGGCCTCATTTGAAAAACACACTCCTGTTATGTCTACAATACACCAGGGCCCTCAGCATCTGCTCTGCTTAACATCCAGGCCTCATTTGAAAAACACACTCCTGTTATGTCTACAATACACCAGGGCCCTCAGCATCTGCTCTGCTTAACATCCAGGCCTCATTTGAAAAACACACTCCTGTTATGTCTACAATACACCAGGGCCCTCAGCATCTGCTCTGCTTAACATCCAGGCCTCATTTGAAAAACACACTCCTGTTATGTCTACAATACACCAGGGCCCTCAGCATCTGCTCTGCTTAACATCCAGGCCTCATTTGAAAAACACACTCCTGTTATGTCTACAATACACCAGGGCCCTCAGCATCTGCTCTGCTTAACATCCAGGCCTCATTTGAAAAACACACTCCTGAACTACTACACAGGAAGAAGAGAGCTAGGGTCAGGTGTGTAACATGATTTTGAACATGGTGACGGGTACAAATACAGACCTACACTTAGGGTTGCAAAATCCCGGTAACTTTCCCCAAGTTCTCAGGTTTTCTAGAAATCCTGGTTTGAGGATTCCCGTAATTATAATAATCAGGAAATCCGTAATCCTCCAACCAGAAATTCTGGAAAACAGAGGAATGTAGGGAAAGTTACCAGATTTTTGCCACCCTAGACAGAGAGGTAGACATTTGTTTTTAGACAGGCACTCATGACAAACAGCTCGGATGACAACAGACAAATTGGAACTCATGTTTCTTATTACTTTAATCTAACAAAATTAGTAAATTTATAGTTTGTATTCTGCCATTGTCTTCCCAATCCTAATCTTTCTAAATTACATTCAGAAAACATACATTTAATAAATACATAAAGCTGTTCAAACTAACTGGCGTCACTACAGACCCGGATTCGATCCTGGGCTGTATCACAACCGGCCGTGATCGGGAGTCCCGTAGGGCGGCGCACAATTGGCCCAGCGTTGTCTGGGTTAGGGGAGGGTTTTGGCGGGGGGGGCTTTACAAGTAGGCCGTCAATGTAAATAAGAAATTGTTCTTAACTGACTTGCCTAGTTAAATAAAGGTTAAATAAAATCATTAAAAAACTTAATCTGATTATCAAACAAGTGTTTGAGTTCTCAGTAAAATCTTTCTCAGTAAAAGGCAGTACACTTTGAGAGAGACACACACAGAGAGAGAGAGAGAGAGAGAGGGGACATGCATTCATTGTGTACATGCCTGCTGGTACAGTGTGAACAATGAGACTGGAAGGGGAAAAAATGCTTGTTTACAGATAAACTGGTTTGGACAGGAAGCCTGTTAGGAGGAGCTCCATGTTGTTAAACAGGCGTGTGGAGAGTCAGGGATGACCCAGCTAAAACACCCCCATGGCCTGGAGGGAAAACTCTGATGCTAGCCTAAGTTTACCCACAAGACAACACACACACACAACTTACCAGCTATCTACAGGATCAATACACTTCAGTTAAATGCTGTGTTTCTCACAAAGTGAAACAGAAGAGGAGAAAAGTCAGAGAATAAGAGGGAGTGTGCGAGCTAAACAAATTCACCACCATTGCTAAAAGGTTAAAAGCAACTAGTTGGACAAGAAGATGCCGTTTACTTCTTAGCTTCATGACATAAATCTAGGAGATAGTGTGAGGAGTAGGCCTATGGGTCTCCCTTTACTACCAGCTGTACACAGTAGCTTTGCCCAAGCCATCCCCCGGAATACTACACAGTTTGTTCTGCATTGTGTCACTGTCACATGAGCACCCAGTGCACACACTGCCTTGCATTAAGGAGGGAGAGATCCTTATGACTCACGAAAACAAGAGTCACATGTCACCACACAAATGAACCATGCTACTCACACTGTTCTGTTATCCACAGGGTTTATTTTTTCCCTCGCAGGGGCACTAAATGAAATCACATCATAATGCATCTCTTCACTAGCGGACGTTTGGAACATACGGGGAGGGGTGGGGGGGGACTCTCCCCTGCCTCCTTCCCCTGATGGGTGTTAGTGAGTTCGTGAGTGAGAGTGAGAGAGAACAACAGCAACAGTGTGGTGGTGGCAGAAGAGCAGTTCAGGCACAGTGGGACGACCCAGCACACAGTTGGCCACGCTGGGGAGGCTGATTTAGCCTCTGATGTAATTTGATTTCATGTTAGAAGACTTGCGTGTATGGCCTGGCTGGCTGTAACACTCAGCTGCTTCTCATTGGACAAGTACTTGGTTTTGAGGGTTGCTTTTTCCTCAAGTGACTCTGAGGATGGCCTCCTTCACACTGCAAACAGACACAGGACGACATCGCACCACAAAGGGAAAATTGATGTTGGCAACAGGGGAGTTCACAACACTCTTGCAGTGTCTCATGCAAACATGCATAATACATGTCGGCACACACACACAAAGCAAGGTTTGGCTTGATGCCCTGACATGGCATAGTGTGCATATAAGATCATGATGTTCTGGTTTCTCTACCTCCGTCTGACCATCCCTCCCTCAGTCAAGTCATCCATCGTACAGTTTGTAAACCTGGTTGTCTTACCGGTCCCTTATCCAGCCATCCACAACTTAGCCATGACAGGGTGGCAGCCATGGCCCTCTGATGAACCATCAAACAGGAAAAGTGATAATACAGCACCAAGATCGAATCCTACTACACTGGTTCTGACGCTCGTCAGATGTGGCATGGCTTGCAAACTATCACGGATTACAAAGGGAAACCCAGCCGAGAGCTGTCCAGTGACGCAAGCCTCTCAGGCAAGCTAAACACCTTCAATGCTCGCTTTGAGGAAAGCAACACTGAACCATGCATGAGAGCACCAGCTGTTCCAGATGACTATGTAATCATGCTCTCCATGTGAGTAAGACCTTCAAATAGGTTAACATTCACAAGGCGGATTACCAGGACTTGTACTCCAAGCATGCACTGACCAGCTGGCAAGTGTCTTCACTGACATTTTCATCCTCTCCCTGACCCAATCTGTAATAACTACATGTTTCAAGCAGACCACTCTAGTCCCTGTTCCCAAGAAAACGAAGGTAACCTGTCTAAACGACTATCGCCCTGTAGCACTCACTTCTGTAGCTATGAAATTCTTTGAAAGACTGGTCATGGCTCACATCAACACCATCAACTCAAACACCCTCAACCCATTCCAATTGGCATACCCTCCAAACAGATCCACAGATGACACAATCTCTATGCACTCCACACTGCCCTTTCCTACCTGGACAAAAGGAACAACTACGTGAGAACGCTGTTCACTGAGTAAAGCTCAGTGTTCAACACCATAATGCTCTCTAAGTTCATCACTAAGCTAAGGACCCTGGGATTAAACACCTCCATCTGTAACTGGATCCTGGACTTCCTATCGGCCGCCCCCAGGTGGTCAGGGTAGGCAACAACACATCCGCCATGCTGACCTTTCAGCACGGGGCCCCTCAGGGCCAGTGCCTAGTCCCCTCCTGTACTACCTGTTCACCCACGACTGCGTGGCTGTGCACATCTCCATCGGCATCTTTAAGTTTACTGTTGACATGATGGTGGTAGGCTTGATCACCGACGACGATAAGACACCCTTCATGGAGGAGGTGAGAGACCTGGCAGTGTGGTGCCAGGACAACAACCTCTCCCTCAACATCAGCGCGACAAAGGAGCTGATCGTGGACTACAGGAAACAGAGGGCTGAGCTCGCCCCCATTCACATCGACAGGGCTGTAGTGGAACGGGTCGAGAGTTTCAAGTTCCTAGGTGTCCACATCACTAAAGACCTATCATGGTCCAAACACACCAACACAGACAACGCCTCTTTTCCGTCAGGAGGCTGAAAAGACTTGGCATGGGCAATCAGATCCTCAAATAGTTTTACAGCTGCACCATTGAGAGCATCTTGACTGGTTGCTTCGCCGCTTGGTATGGCAACGAATAGACGATTTAGTCTAAATAGAGTAATAAACAGAGGGGAGGAATGGCTTGTTTACAGAGTAGAGTCAACTCCAGATAAATGCCATATGGTTGGGGGCTCATGTGGCCTTTGTGCGCACTAAACACTAAACTTGTGCATACAGATATCAGATGCAATTTTTTAAAGAAAAGGTTCATTTTAATGGGGACTGGTGAAATGCAGTGTGCAGTTTACTCCTTATATTATTACTACATTATAACATACAGTGCATTCGGAAAGTATTCAGATTCCTTGACTTTTTCTACATTCTGTTACGTTACAGCCTTATTCTAAAATGGATTAAACACATTTTTTTCTCATGAATCTACACACAATACCCCATAATGACAAAGCAAAAACTGATTTTAGAATAAAGACAAAACCCATAAATACCTTATTTCCATAAGTATTCACACCCTTTGCTATGAGACTCGAAATTGAGCTCAGGTGCATCCTGTTCCCATTGATCATCCTTGAGATGTTTCTACAACTTGATTGGAGTCCACCTGTGGTGAATGTAATTTATTGAAAAGTTTGTGGTCATTCGCACATCCTTAAAAACTTAGGTGCTGGACTAATAAAGAATACTAGTATAGAAAAAGAAGGCCCGCACATGGTTAAAGCTCACAATTCACCGCTTTATTTGTTATTTATTTAACCTTTATTTAAATAGGCAAGTCAGTTAAGAGCAAATTCTTATTCACAATGACTGCCTACCAGGGAACAGTGCCTTGTTCAGGGGCAGAACAACTGATTTTTACCTTGTCAGCTCGGGGATTCAATCCAGCAACCTTTCGGTTACTGGCCCAACACTCTAACCCTTAGGCTACCTGCCGCCCCATGTTTTATATCAAGGAGAAAATGACATAGTATCTGACAATATGTACAGTATTGTGTTATTCTACTGGCAACTTTAACATTCTCCTCTCCGTGCTGCTCTGCCATGTTTTTTTCCTTCTCCTCCTCCCACTTACTGATAACGTTTCGATCCGAAACCGATCTGAGTGTTCACATCCCAAAATATACACATTTCACCTCACATGACCATTGAGGACATGACTATTGAGGACATGACACATGACCATTGAGGACATTACTATTGAGGACATGACACATGACCATTGAGGACATTACTATTGAGGACATGACACATGACCATTGAGGACATGACACATGACTATTGAGGACTATTGAGGACATGAAACATGACCATGTTTTTTTCCTTCTCCTCCTCCCACTTACTGATAACGTTTCGATCCGAAACCGATCTGAGTGTTCACATCCCAAAATATACACATTTCACCTCACATGACCATTGAGGACATGACTATTGAGGACATGACACATGACCATTGAGGACATTACTATTGAGGACATGACACATGACCATTGAGGACATTACTATTGAGGACATGACACATGACCATTGAGGACATTACTATTGAGGACATGACACATGACCATTGAGGACATGACACATGACCATTGAGGACATGACACATGACCATTGAGGACATGACACATGACTATTGAGGACATGACACATGACCATTGAGGAAATGACACATGACCATTGAGGACATGACACAATGGAAGTAGTTTCAAACCACCAGGACTCTGCCTAGAGCTGGCCGCCCGGCCAAACTGAGCAATTGGGGGAGAAGGGCCTTGGTCAGGGAGGTGACCAAGAACCCGATGGTCACTCTGACAGAGCTCCAGAGTTCCTCTGTGGAGATGTGAGAATCTTCCAGAAGGACAACCATCTCTGCAGCACTCCACCAATCAGGCCTTTATGGTACAGTGGCCAGACGGAAGCCACTCCTCAATTAATGGCACATGACAGACCGCTTGGAGTTTGCCAAAAGGCACTCTCAGAACATGAGAAACAAGATTTTCTGGTTTGATGAAATCAAGATTGAACTGGCCTGAAAGCCAAGCGTCCGGTGAAGCATGGTGGTGGCAGCATCATACTGTGAGTGTCTCACTTCTGTCATCATAAAGTGCGTTGAGAGACTAGTCAAGGATCCTATCACCTCCAACCTACCTGTCATCCTAGACCCACTTCAATTTGCTTACCGCCCCAATAGGTCCAAAGACGATGCAATTGCCATCACATTTATAAACTGCCCTATCCCATCTGGACAAGAGGAATACCTATGTAAGAATGCTGTTCATTGACTACAGCTCAGCATTCAACACCATAGTACACTCCAAACTCATCATTAAGCTTGAGTCCCTGGATCTTGACCCCACCCTGTGCAACTGGGTCCTGGAATTTCTGACAGGCCGCCCCCAGGTGGTGAAGGTAGGAAACAACATCTTAACTCCGCTGATCCTCAACACTTGGGCCCCACAAGGGTGCGTTCTCAGCCCCCTCCTGTACTCCCTGTTCACCCATGACTGTGTGGCCGCTCACACCTCCAACTCAATTATCAAGTTTGCAGACGACACAACAGTGCTAGGCTTGATTACCAACAACAACAAGACAGCCTACAGGGAGGAGGTGAGGGCCCTCAGAGTGTGGTGTCCGGAAAATTTCCTCTCACTCAATGTCAGCAAAACAAAAGAGATGATCATGGACTTCAGGAAACAGAAAATGGAGCACCCCCCTATCCACATTGATGGGACAGCAGTTGAGAAGGTGGCATTTTTTAAATTCCTTGGTGTACATATCACCAAAAAACTGAAATGGACCACAGTGCCTCTTCAAACTCAGGAGGCTGAAAAAATTGGGCTTGTCACCGAAAACCCTCACTAACTTTTACAGGTGCACAATCGAGAGCATCCTGTCGGGCTGTATCACCGCCTGGTACGGCAACTGCACCGCCCACATCCACAGGGTTCTTCAGAGGGTGGTGTGGTCTGCACAAAGCATCACTGGTGGCAAACTAACTGCCCTCCAGGACACCTACAACTCCCGATGTCACAGGAAGGCAAAACATATCATTAAGGACAATAACCACCCGAGGCACTGCCTGTTCACCCCACTTCCATCCAGAAGGCGAGGTCAGTACAGGTGGATCAAAGCTGGGACAGAGAGATTGAAAAACAGCTTCTATCTCAAGGCCATCGGATTGTTAAACAGCCATCACTAGCACAGAGGGGCGGCTGCCTACCTACAGACTTGATATCATTGGCCACTTTAATAAATGGAACACTAGTCACTTTAATAATGCCACTTTAAGAATGTTTACATATCTCACATTACTCATCTCATATGTACAGTATATACTGTATACTGCATCCTACACTATATATTCTATACTATCTATTGCATCTTACCCGCTCTGTCACTGCTCATCCATGTATTTTATATATATATATTCTTATCCCATTCCTTTTCTAGATTGTGTGTATCAGGTTTTGTTGTTGAATTTGTTAGATATTATGTTTGTTGTGAAATTGTTAGATACTGCTGCACTGTCGGATCTAGAAGCATAAGCATTTCGCTACACTCACAATAAAATCTGCTAACCATGTGTATGTGACCAATACAATTTGATTTGATGTTTTTCAGCGGCAGGGACTGGGAGACTAGTCAGGATTGAGGGAAAGATGAATGGAGAAAAGTACAGAGAGATCCTTGATGAAAACCTGCTCCAGAGCGCTCAGGACCTCAGACTGGGGCGAAGGTTCACCTTCCAACAGGGCAACGACCCTAAGCACACCACCAAGACAACACAGGAGTGGCTCTGAGTAGTCTCTGAGTAGCCCAGCCAGAGCCCAGACTTGGACCCAATCGAACATCTCAGGAGAGACCTGAAAATAGCTGTGCAGCGTTGCTCCTCTTTAATTTTAGAATAAGGCTGTAACATAACAAAATGTGGACAAAGTCAAGGGGTCTGAATACTTTCCGAATGCACTGTATGTGAGCACACATTCATAGGTCTTCATAAATGCATATCACATAACCTGTCCCTATTGCACTTGTTTGTATCTGAAGACCTCTTTGTCTCTGTGTGTCCCAGAGAGAGTGCACTAAAGAGACAGTCCAATAAGCCCTCTATTGATGTGTGCCTGGTGCCCCTCCCCCACCCGGGTGCCCCTCCCCCGAAAGACATCTGTAGCAGCTGCCCCCTTGTATGCCTGTCAGCAGGGCAGGGGATGGGGTGGTGTGTGGAGGGGTTAGAGGGGGCGTGTTAGGGCACCTCCCCTTTGGGAGGGGGCCAACCCGCACACTTGTGCAACATCACATTCATGAATGGCTAATAGTCGCTATCAGGTCACCCTGAAAACACAACATCGACCTCTGACCCCTTTTTAGCACAAAGCCAGTACACTGGTCATACTAGCCCCTGATGAATCTTCTCTCTCTCTCGCTCTCTCTCTCTCACACACACACACACACACACACACACACACACACACACACACACACAGGTTGTAGTACTTTCCTTACATAACTGACACACTAGTTGAATTAGCAGCCAGTAAAAAATAACTATGCCCTAGACATTCATATTATGTCTAGTATAAAAAACAAACATTTCTAAAGTGTGTCTATCACTATCAGAATAGAAAACATACCTTTTTATGTGCTAAATTATATCACATGCTTGGCAAAGCTAAGGACTTGCAGCACAAGTAGCCACAGTCGTCTAGCTGTGGATTCTCACACCCACTCCCCCCCACACGCACGCACACACACACACACACACACACACACACACACACACACACACACACACACACACACACACACACACACACACACACACATCACATTAAGCGTGCAAAATGCCAGGAGTACAAATGCCATTATACACAGCCAGTGTGCTAGGGAGAGAAGCCTGACAAACTTCTGCTTGGCCATTTCTCAAACGATTTAGAAATATACAGCGAATATTACCATTCATGTTTCACACAACTTCATAGACCAAACAATGGGTAGGTGCAAACACTTGTTTCATTGGTGAATAAGTTTAGGAGTAAGCCTTTTGGCGGTCTGAATTCCGAAAAGCGCTGAACTCCTGGGGAAGTCCCGCCTTCCTACTTCTGTACCTCGATGATGTAACCACTTTCCAAATATAGTGTGTTGCCGATGGTTAAGCGGCTTTACCTCTGGCGGAGGCCGCTGTCAGTTAGACGACGTCACTGGGATCGTGTTATTATTGTAAACAGCCCGCCTGCTTTCCACTGACGCTCTCTGCCGAGCGGACTATCCCCAGTCCTTTGTTCGCACAGTGAAAATACTAGCGCGACAAAGCAAAGGGACAAGAACTGTTTGTCTGCGCTGGTGGTGGATTAAAACACGGGACAACGTTTAAATCCAAGACAGAAAGAGGGTTTTGTGAATAAATGACAAGTGGTAGAAATTTATTTGGAGTTGCGGCATGTTGATTATCAATGTAGTAGCCTATTCCATTAAACCGGCTACTCGCAATAATAGCCTACACGGCAACCCTTTTATATTCGGTCTATTCTAGAAGAAAAAAAACTATATGCACGAATGCCAATTGAGTATCCTAAAATAAAGACTGAAGAATTAGATACAAAATGGGTATTTAGGCCTACCAATTATAGGCCTACTGTTGTCAGACATTGCAAGATGACAAGACACCACAAGTAAACAAGACAATGCCACCAGTGTTATCCACGTAAAGAGATTAGTTAATGGCAAATTCCGTTCCAACTCAAAACAAATTAATCAACTTGGCTTCAATAAGGTACAGGTCAGAGTTATTTATTAAAGGAAATCGAAATTCAAGATGAATCTGATGGCATTTTGTGTCCAATTTCCAAGGAAAACAAAGCGCGAACAAACCTATAAACCTATGCTCAACATTTCCTTTAAACATTTAAATGCACCAAGGGGGTGCAACTGGCTAGATCGACGACACAATCCCGGCATCAAAAAAAAAAAGTTGAAAGAGTATATGAATGGTTAATGACACTTACTATGCGCCTTGGAGACGAGTGTTCGAGTGGGGTCACACAGCGCAACTCGCTGGAAGATATACTTAATCATATCCTCTCGATATTTTCATCCACTTGACAGCAAGGATCCATGTCCAGAGTAAGTGCAGTTTCAGCAGGCTTCAAGGAAGTTGTTCTTTTGTTCCAGTATTTATAGGTTGCGTCAATGTTGCGAAAAGGGGGAGGCGGAGCGGTGGCACAAGAGAGCGAGCGAGAAGCAAAAAGAAACAGACTATGAGCGCAAAACATTCGAGTCTGGATCGCACGATGTAGTCACAAAAAACCTTCTTCAAAATCCCAGACAAAATTGTCTGATCAGATCACATGCTCTCGGACGACCAGCATCCCTCCAAACTCCAACAGACACGAGTGAAAAGCCCCATCACCACCAACGGTATGGTCTACCGGGCGCTCGCCGTGCGCATCGGAGACTGTGGAGTCCTAGCTGGCCGGCAGTCAGATATAGGACCGGGAAATGCACAGAGACGCCACATGCAGACCAAATTCTTCCTACAGCATCGTGATGACTCACTGACCCAACGTATAGGCTAGGCTGAAGGTGTTCATACTCCAGTGGTTGGCAAGCTGGATAGCTCCATGGAGTCCCCGTGGAGGGAGGAAACAATTCCAGTTTAAGCTTTAAAGGGATACTTCGGTATTTTGTCACGATGAACTCATGGATACAATTGTTATATATCTGTGTCCAGTATGAAATAAGTTAGATATAGTTTCGCTGGCCAATGCTAACTAGCGTTAGCGCAATTACTTAAAGTCTATGGGTATATACTAGCATGCTAGCATTCCAGTCCCAGAGACCCATAGACTACCAGTCATTGCGCTAACGCTAATTAGCAGTTTCCTTCAAACTGCATGCAGAGACATAAAAATGGTAGGCCTATCCATGAGTTCATCTGACTCTTGGGAATTAGATAACGGTCCTCAATGCCAACATCCCTAAATAGCCCTTTGAGCACTCTAACTTGTTTTCATATAGGCTAACACAACTTGGAAATTGTGTTGAGTAGCATTGAATTGTTAAATCGAATAGCATGCAAAAGATTGTTCAGAGTGTCCTAAAATAAAAAGGTGAGCTGTCCGTTTCCCGCCATTACTGTTGCATCATGAAGTTCACTCATGACAGTGTTGCCTTCAACACGAAGCCATGTTCTCATCTCGCCATTTCATTTGTCAAAGATGACAGGCAACAGACGTGAGGGAAATTACTCAGACATCACTGCATCCATTGGATATCTTTGTATATCCACAAAATAAAAATATCATGGCAAAATGACGGCCTATGCTTTTACGCAAATGCTGTAAAAGCATTTACGCAGTCTATTCTATTGAATCAAAGTTTTCTTGGTCGCGTAGACCGTTTGGAAGTTGTAACAGGCCTAGCGGGTGCAGCGAAATGCTTTAATTAGGCCTACTAGCTCCCATGAAGATGCATTAGGCCTAACTAACAATGCAAAATCCATATAGGCTGGAACTTGAGGTAAATGAAACATACAAAAGAATCGAATCTGTGTGGAATAGTGAAACAACATTATCTGCAACGCCACGCCCATAGAATTAGGATTTAGAAGACTACTAGTAATTTAATAGGATCTATATGGCTGCGCCCCATTGATGACAGAACAATAACCACCTGCTTCGAGCATACTGCTCCATCTCTCCAAACGCACCATCTATCCAAGCGCACCACAGCAACTTCAATAGGCTATTACAGGCTATGCGTCCCCTCAAGTATTTTCCATGAACCATAAATAACTAAACGGGGGGATAGTGAGCAAAAAGGCCCTCTAACATGAATACAATCCTCAAACATCCCCAATTTAATTTAGACAATAGGCTACAACGGACCCGCACGTGCAAACGTAGTGTACGTTGATCGAACTGTCCAATTGTGTGAACAATAAAATACCAGTGTCCTTTCAGAGCGACTGGTCCCTGTGAGATCACGGTTACATCGTTCAGAAAAATATTGCTCACAGAGCACCACTCAGCCCGCAAACTCACAGGGTGACTTTGAGAGAACGAAATAGGATATTTTCATATTTTTTCTCTAAATGGAATAAAGAAGTGACTAAAATAAACTCATAAGGCCTACATGCAAACCGCTGCCTGCAGCCGTGCTGCTAAACTACATAAAAAAGAGAACATGAGGCCACTTGAACCCAATGTTATCCTGTTACGCATCAGAGCCTCTTTGTTTGGTCTTGAAAAGTCCAAGACCCAACTTTGAGCTATTTCCACTTAGAGCCCCAAGTTCTCCCAGTCTCTGGTTTCATTGGTGTAAATTAGAGTATAGGCGATCAGGCGCCGACAACATAGCCAGTGGGTTGAATGCATTTAGTCTAGGCTACTCATGGCCATTTCATATTGTTATTGTTGTTTTTGTTGCGTGACCTATCCTGTTTGTTCGTCCAGTTCTCGCAAAAATGAACCTGAATATTATTTCAAAATCAAATCCAGTTGTGTCGGTCATGGATTTAAATAATATTAAGGCTATTCTCCAGACTTTCAAACAGCCTCTAAACCATAGGGCCGAGAAGGCCTGCGTGACCAAAGTATCTTGACAGGAGGTCTATGTGCATTATTTAAGGCTAGGCCTATGCAGTCCATAAACTCCCAAAATGACATTTTTAGCAATAAACTGCACAGACTAATGGAAAAGTGCATAATCGATACATTAGGCCTATTATTGGCATTGGCCATATTGTTCTCTGAATACAAATTGTATAATAATGTATGCAGGTATTCATGGAGAGACCAGTATCGCTTAAAGTTTTATTTTTGAAGGGACGAAGCGTTTAGGAAGTTGATTTAAAAAGTGCTAGCCTATATTTATGGAATAGAAAAACATTGCTCTTGCACAACTGTTTTCCAGAAATGACCTATTGCTCCCTTTTCCTTCAAATGCACTACTAAAAGAAATCAAAAGCGAATTTGAGAAAACAGCTGTAAACTTCGAAATATATTTGATTCAGGATAGGGCTGAAAACGTGTTATTTTACACCAATTTGGACATGCATTTCAGCGTATTCGGCCGGCATTTAAACATCAACCTACTTGGCTATTTTGAGATAGTAGGCTTGTTTATCAAAATAATAACGGGGCCATGCTGTGTGAATAGTGAATACTTAACAACAGCCTTATCTTATTGTCTCGAATTTATTTCACTGTGGGCCTATTCATCAAACAAACTGAAGAAATATATGGCGAAACATGACTTCAATTTTGTCCTGGTTCTTTGCATTTTCTACGGTTTTTGTGGGGTAGGCTAGTATTTTTATGGATGAATCCCAATTCGCCACAGACAAAATCGCCTGCTCATATCGAATTGGCTCACCTTTAAAATGCATGGATGCAGATAGAACATTTTGGCCCATCCCGGGAACCCTTAGTTATCGTGGTCAAAATGAAGTCTGAAATAATAATTCCTTACTCGGGAATTTCCTATAGGCCTAAACTAACTTTGTTTGTTGAGAAACAATCGCTGAAAATCTTTGTAGAACATCATCAGACTAAGCAAATGTCTTATCAAGATTCTATGCGAATAGCTTTTTTCTCATATTTGGAAAAGTATGTATATAATCTTTAGAAATCTGACCAAAGATTGCTTTCGTAAAGTAGCCAGCCTATAAGAAAGATGAGCTTTAGGCCTATTTATTCAGAATTGCATGAATCTTGAAATCCGCGTAATTCGAGGGGATCAAAAGGATATTTAATTTTAAAACAGATGTCTAGTCCAGAACAGATGTCCAGCCCAGAATTTGCTGTCAATGACATTATACACGCATTATATATCTGGAGATACCTTTTAGAAGATTGTGCCAATCTTATAAACATCTTATAACCGTGATGTCCAAAGTTACTTTCACAAAGTAGGCTAATGCAATTACTGTCCACATTGAAGTAACCACCACGCAAGACAGTGCAGGACCTTGAATTTGACACACCAGTGACTGAGGCTAGCAATAACTTTTTAAACTCCGGATAAAGGCTAGATAGGCCTAAATCACTTACACTCACCTCAATATACCTTTTGTATAAATGACTTACCTTTAGCATCATGATAATGAGTGTACAGTCGTCAGATCATGGGAGAGAAACGGTTACAATGTGTCACTTTACTTAGGCTAAACTTAGATTGCCATACGTCATCATTAATTCACATTCGAGGTTTGACGTAAATCTTGAATTGCGGGTTTTACTGGGAAACAATAGCCTAGGTTACTTGGTGATTTATCAAACAAACTTCGGCAATATGAAACAAACAAACCCCATATATATATCAAGTCTGCAATTAAGATCAACTTGTACATGTTTTTAGGCTACGAAAACAAAACAAGAGGTGGCCGGACCGCGTTGAGTATTGTTTTAACCAAACTCCTCAAATGCCATCCCTCGTTCACTGCTTCGCTGGATGTATGAGTGCAACATTGATGTCAGCCCGTCACGAGTTCATTGATCGATCAACCTGAGAATTTGATGTTCCTGATTGTCCTCACATTTCACTTCCCGTGTCTCTCATGTTTTTCATTTGCATTAGGCCTATTTGCTATAAGATAGCATTTGTTAGATTTGAAACGAATAAAAATATGATGGTGGTTATTTTTTTGTGTAACTGGATAAACGCTTTGATCGGGCTAACTATTACAATCATTTCGAATAGAGGTTATTTTATGAATACTCATATCACACACACGCACACGCACACAAACCAGTCGCCCACACACTTATTTGATGTGTTTAACTATGAGTTTGTGTGTGATCAGTTTGCATGTTTGCCAATGCATCTGTACTGTGTCAGTCCCTGTATTATAACTGTCAGCTCATTTGCATGGTGTGTGGGCAGACGTACCGTCAGAATGCAAAAGGAAAGGGGTAATCATCAGAGGGATCTGGTGCTCATCTGAAAGGTCATTCATGCCAAACCAGAGACACGGGCTCAGAGCAAAAGGGCAGCATCTCAGTAGTCTAAAGGGCAGCATCTCAGTAGTCTAAAGGGCTGCATCTCAGTAGTCTAAAGGGCAGCATCTCAGTAGTCTAAAGGGCAGCATCTCAGTAGTCTAAAGGGCAGCATCTCAGTAGTCTAAAGGGCAGCATCTCAGTAGTCTAAAGGGCTGCAGCTCAGTAGTCTAAAGGGCAGCATCTCAGTAGTCTAAAGGGCTGCATCTCAGTAGTCTAAATGGCTCCATCTCAGTAGTCTAAAGGGCAGCATCTCAGTAGTCTAAAGGGCTGCATCTCAGTAGTCTAAAGGGCTGCATCTCAGTAGTCTAAAGGGCTGCATCTCAGTAGTCTAAAGGGCTGCATCTCAGTAGTCTAAAGGCCTGCATCTCAGTAGTCTAAAGGGGAGCATCTCAGTAGTCTAAAGGGCTGCAGGTCAGTAGTCTAAAGGCCTGCATCTCAGTAGTCTAAAGGGGAGCATCTCAGTAGTCTAAAGGGCTGCATCTCAGTAGTCTAAAGGCCTGCATCTCAGTAGTCTAAAGGGGAGCATCTCAGTAGTCTAAAGGGCTGCAGGTCAGTAGTCTAAAGGGCTGCATCTCGGTAGTCTAAAGGGCTGCATCTCAGTAGTCTAAAGGGGAGCATCTCAGTAGTCTAAAGGGCTGCAGGTCAGTAGTCTAAAGGGGAGCATCTCAGTAGTCTAAAGGGCTGCATCTCAGTAGTCTAAAGGGCAACATCTCAGTAGTCTAAAGGGCAGCATCTCAGTAGTCTAAAGGGCTGCATCTCAGTAGTCTAAAGGGCTGCAGCTCAGTAGTCTAAAGGGCAACATCTCAGTAGTCTAAAGGGCAGCATCTCAGTAGTCTAAAGGGCTGCATCTCAGTAGTCTAAAGGGCTGCATCTCAGTAGTCTAAAGGGCTGCATCTCAGTAGTCTAAAGGGCAGCAGCTCAGTAGTCTAAAGGGAAGCATCTCAGTAGTCTAAAGGGCAGCATCTCAGTACTCTAAACGGCAGCATCTCAGTAGTCTAAAGGGCTGCACTCAGTAGTCTAAAAGGGTGCAGCTCAGTAGTGTAAAGGGCTGCATCTCAGTAGTCTAAAGGGAAGCAGCTCAGTAGTCTAAAGGGCAGCATCTCAGTAGTCTAAAGGGCAGCATCTCAGTAGTCTAAAGGGCTGCATCTCAGTAGTCCAAAGGGCAGCATCTCAGTATTCTAAAGGGCAGCATCTCAGTAGTCTAAAGGGCTGCAGCTCAGTAGTCTAAAGGGCAGCATCTCAGTAGTCTAAAGGGCAGCATCTCAGTAGTCTAAAGGGCAGCATCTCAGTAGTCTAAAGGGCAGAATCTCAGTAGTCTAAAGGGCAGCATCTCAGTACTCTAAACGGCAGCATCTCAGTAGTCTAAAGGGCTGCACTCAGTAGTCTAAAAGGGTGCAGCTCAGTAGTCTAAAGGGCTGCATCTCAGTAGTCTAAAGGGCAGCAGCTCAGTAGTCTAAAGGGCAGCATCTCAGTAGTTTAAAGGGCAGCATCTCAGTAGTCTAAAGGGCTGCATCTCAGTAGTCCAAAGGGAAGCATCTCAGTAGTCTAAAGGGCAGCATCTCAGTAGTCTAAAGGGCAGCAGCTCAGTAGTCTAAAGGGCAGCATCTCAGTATTCTAAAGGGCAGCATCTCAGTAGTCTAAAGGGCTGCAGCTCAGTAGTCTAAAGGGCAGCATCTCAGTAGTCTAAAGGGCTGCATCTCAGTAGTCTAAAGGGTTGCAGCGCAGTAGTCTAAAGGGCAGCATCTCAGTAGTCTAAAGGGCAGCATCTCAGTAGTCTAAAGGGTTGCAGTGCAGTAGTCTAAAGGGCTGCATCTCAGTAGTCCAAAGGGCAGCATCTCAGTATTCTAAAGGGCAGCATCTCAGTAGTCTAAAGGGCTGCAGCTCAGTAGTCTAAAGGGCAGCATCTCAGTAGTCTAAAGGGCAGCATCTCAGTAGTCTAAAGGGCAGCATCTCAGTAGTCTAAAGGGCAGAATCTCAGTAGTCTAAAGGGCAGCATCTCAGTACTCTAAACGGCAGCATCTCAGTAGTCTAAAGGGCTGCACTCAGTAGTCTAAAAGGGTGCAGCTCAGTAGTCTAAAGGGCTGCATCTCAGTAGTCTAAAGGGCAGCAGCTCAGTAGTCTAAAGGGCAGCATCTCAGTAGTTTAAAGGGCAGCATCTCAGTAGTCTAAAGGGCTGCATCTCAGTAGTCCAAAGGGAAGCATCTCAGTAGTCTAAAGGGCAGCATCTCAGTAGTCTAAAGGGCAGCAGCTCAGTAGTCTAAAGGGCAGCATCTCAGTATTCTAAAGGGCAGCATCTCAGTAGTCTAAAGGGCTGCAGCTCAGTAGTCTAAAGGGCAGCATCTCAGTAGTCTAAAGGGCTGCATCTCAGTAGTCTAAAGGGTTGCAGCGCAGTAGTCTAAAGGGCAGCATCTCAGTAGTCTAAAGGGCAGCATCTCAGTAGTCTAAAGGGTTGCAGTGCAGTAGTCTAAAGGGCTGCATCTCAGTAGTCTAAATGGCAGCATCTCAGTAGTCTAAAGGGCTGCATCTCAGTAGTCTAAAGGGCTGCAGCTCAGTAGTCTAAAGGGCTGCAGCTCAGTAGTCTAAAGGGCTGCAGCTCAGTAGTCTAAAGGGCTGCAGCTCAGTAGTCTAAAGGGCAGCAGCTCAGTAGTCTAAAGGGCTGCAGCTCAGTAGTCTAAAGGGCAGCATCTCAGAAACGATTTCAGAACAATCTGAGATGGTGGGTTTCATGGTTTTCTGCAGTGGTGGAAAAAGTACAGAATTGTCATACTTGAGTAAAAGTATCAGGAATCAAGGTAAGACCCAAGTGCAGCCTGTGTAAAGTAACAATGTTTATTGTAACCACAGGGACAGGCAAATGACAGGTCAAGGCAGGCAGAGGTCGGTAATCCAGAGGTGGAGCAAAGGTACAGGACGGCAGGCAGGCTCAGGGTCAGAGACAGGCCGTGGTCAGGTTCGTGGGTACAGGGTCAGGACAGGCAAAGGTCAAAACCAGGAGGACAAGAAAAGAAGAGACTAGGGAAAAACAGGAGCTGAGACAAAACGCTGGTAGGCTTTAACAGGCAAGATGAACTGGCAACAGACAGACAGAAAACACAGGTATAAATACCAAGAGGATACGTGGGGAAGATGGTCGACACCTGGAGGGGGTCGCCCATCTACTTAAGTATTAAAAGTAAAAGTATGAATAATTGAAAAATCCTTATATTCTTTAAAACCAGACGGCACAATTATCTTGTTTCTTTAAATTTATGGATAGCCAGGGGCATACTCCAACACTTAGACATCATTTACAATTGAAGCATTTGTGTTTCGTGACTCCGCTAGCTCAGAGGCATAGGGATGACCAGGATTGTTCTCTTGATAGGTGTGTGAATTGGACCATATTCCATCCTGATAAGCATTCAAAATGTACTTTTGGGCGTTAGGGAAAATGTATGGAGTAAAAAGTAAATTATTTTCATTAGAATGTTAAAGTAAAAGTAAATGTTGTCAAAAATAGTAACGTAAAGTCAATTACAGATTTAAAAATGACTTAAGTACTTTTCACCACTGTTTTTCTGAAATGACATGGAACAACCCACCAACCTCAGTTCATTCATATGCAATAATAACTAACTACATTCTATTTTAAATGTAGAGTTTCACAGCAGATTTTAAAAAATTACAAACAGCAGACTACAATATAATTAAATAGATAAGGATTGCCATGGAAATGATTAGAACAACAACATTATAATACTTAACCCAATTATAGCAGGTATTTATAATATGAGGAACTGAAAGGACATATTGTGTGGGAGGACTCTGTTAATGACTCACATTGACACAACGATGCTATGTTTGTGGCTCTGTACATCTTTGTTTCTTTCAGCCAGGTCACCCGTGATACAAGTCAGTATTCAACATCCATCCATGTCTGAGGACGTCAGGAGATGACCGGGAAACTGGCCGCAAGGGGCAGCAGTGGGCGTTATGGATGAGGATGTGCCACTTTGTTTACATACCCTACATTACTCATCTCATATGTATATACTGTACTCGATACCATCTACTGCATCTTGCCTATGCCGCTCTGTACCATCACTCATTCATATATCTTTATGTACATATTCTTTATCCCTTTACACTTGTGTGTATAAGGTAGTAGTTTTGGAATTGTTAGTTAGATTACTCGTTGGTTATTACTGCATTGTCAGAACTACAATGCAGGGTAGCCTAGTGGTTAGAGCATTGGACTAGTAACCGGAAGGTTGCAAGTTCAAACCCCCCAGCTGACAAGGTACAAATCTGTCGTTCTGCCCCTGAACAAGGCAGTTAACCCACTGTTCCTAGGCTGTCATTGAAAATAAGAATTTGTTCTTAACTGACTTGCCTAGTTAAATAAAGGTAAAATTTAAAAAAACTAGAAGCACAAGCATTTCGCTACACTCGCATTAACATCTGTTAACCATGTCTATGTGACAAATACATTTGATTGGCGGATGGGTGAAGGCAGCTGCCTTCGATTGCAAAGGTGCAAGATCGAATCCAGTGATAGAATGCTGTTTTTGAGATTTTTGTTATAAGCCTCTCCCAAACCTTAACTCTTACCTTAAACATTCAGAGTCAATGCCTAACCTTAAGAATCCTGAGTTAATAACTGAACTTAAAACCTTAAACACTTCCGACGTTTGAGAAACATGGATGAATGTCTAATTCTGACGTGAGACTGTGAGAGGTAGTTGGTTTCTTCGTGTGTGTCTGTGTAACTTGTAACAGCATGTGTTTGTATGACTCCCAGTGATACAACACGTCTTAGATACCAGCAGCTTTTCACCCCATAGACAAGGTGTTGGTCCAAGTGTGTAACCGAAGGGTTAATGTCAGCCATTCTATAAAAAACTTACAGGAAAGAACACATTCAAATACAGTTTACCCAAACAAAGTCACAGTGGAATGTGTTACTGTCCCGACTTCCGCTGAAGTTTGTCCCTCTCCTTGTTTGGGCGACGTTTCGGCGGTCGACGTCACCGGTTTTCTAGTCACCACCGATCCACTTTTCATTTTCGATTTGTTTTGTCTTCATTAATACACACCTGGTTTCCATTCCATAATCATTGTTCCCTATTTAACCCTCTGGTTTCCCCCTTGGTTTTGTTTGTGTTTGTTATTGAGTTGTCTCGTTTAGTGACCTGGATTAATTGTCTCCTTCATGGAATATTGTTTTTGAGTCAAGTTATGGTTATTACTCATCTCTGTGTCCTGCGCCTGACTCCGCCTTACCCGCATCACCCATACTTTTGACAGTTACATTGTTGTAAAAGTGAACTACATGTAAGAAACTCTTGTGTGAGTGTGTGTGTATACCTGATAGTGTGTATCCAGAGATGTTCGATTGGGTTCAAGTCCGGGCTCTGGCTGGGCTACTCAAGGACATTCAGAGACTTGTCCCGAAGCCACTCCTGCATTGTCTTGGCTGTGTGCTTAGGGTCGTTGTCCTTTTGGAAGAGGAACCTCTCTGTACTTTGCTCCGATCATCTTCCCTTCGATCCTGACTAGTCTCCCAGTCCCTGCCGCTGAAAAACATCCCCATAGCATGATGCTGCCACCACCATGCTTCACTTTAAGGATGGTGCCAGGTTACCTCCAGACGTGACGCTTGGCATTCAGGTCAAAGAGTTCAATCTTGGTTTCATCAGACCAGAGAATCTTGTTTCTCATGGTCTGAGAGTCTTTAGGTGCATTTTGGCAAACTCCAAGCGGGCTGTCATGTGCCTTTTACTGAGGAGTAGCTTCCATCTGGCCACTCTATCCTAAAAGCATGATTGGTGGAGTGCTGCAGAGATGGTTGTCCTTCTGGAAGGTTCTCACATCTCCAAAGAGGAACTCTGGAGCTCTGTCAGACTGACCATCGGGTTCTTGGTCACCTCCTTGACCAAGGCCCTTCTCCCCCGATTGCTCAGTTTGGCTGGGTGGCCAGCTATCGGAAGAGTCCTGATGGTTCGAAACTTCTTCCATTTAAAAATTATGGAAGCCACTGTGTTCTTGAGGACCTTCAATGCTGCAGACATTTTTTGGAACCCTTCCCCAGATCTGTGCCTCGACAGAATCCTGTCTCGGAGCTCTTCGACCTCATGGCTTGGTTTTTGCTCTGACATGTACTGTCAGCCGTGCGACCTTATATACAGTGGGTCAAAAAAGTATTTAGTCAGCCACCAATTGTGCAAGTTCTCCCACTTAATAAGGTGAGAGAGGCCTGTAATTTTCATCATAGGTACACTTCAACTATGACAGACAAAATTAGAAAAAAAATCCAGAAAATCACATTGTAGGATTTTTTATGAATTTATTCATTAAAGATTGAAGATTTTAAGATTGAAGATTGAAGCAATCTTGAAGGTTGGAATCAGATTGGTCAGACCAGCGTTGGATAGACTTGAGCATGGGCGTTTCCTGTTTTAATTTCTGCCTATAGGATGGGAGCAACAAAATGGAGTCTTGGTCAGATTTGCTGAAGGGAGGGCGAGGGAGGGCTTTGTATGCATCGTGGATGTTAGAGTAGCATTGGTCCAGAATGCTAACAGCTTGTGTCATGCATTCGATATGGTGATAGAATTTAGGAAGCCTTGTTCTCAGATTGGCTTTGTTAAAATCCCCAGCTACAATAAATGCAGCCTTAGGATATATGGTTTCCAGTTTACATAGAGTCCAGTGAAGTTCTTTCAGGGCTGTCGAGGTATCTGCTTGTGGGGGATATACACGGCTGTGACTATAGTCTAAGAGAATTCTCGAGGGAGATAATGCGATCTGTATTTTATTGTAAGGAATTCTAGGTCAGGTGAACAAAAGGACTTGAGTTCCTGTATGTTATGATTACCCCATGAGTTGTTAATCATGAGGTACACACCCCACCCCTCTTTTTACCAGAGAGATGTTTGTTTCTGTTGGCGCGATGCATGAAGAAACTGGTGGCTGTACCGACTCTGACAACATATGAGCCATGTTTCCGTGAAACAGAGACTGTTACAATCTCTGATATCTCTCTGGAAGGCAACCTGTGCCCTAATTTCAGCCAACTTGTTGTTTAGAGATTGGATATTGGCGAGTAATATGCTCGGAAGCGGTGGATGGTGGGCTTGCCTTCTATGTCTGACCATTAGGCCCCTCCGTCGGCCTCTCCTGCGCCGCGTTGTTTTGTGTCGGCCTCTGGGATTAGATCCCATGTCCAAGGTAGAGGTACGAACAAAGGATCCACTTCGGGAAAGTCGTATTCCTGGACATAATGTTGGTAAGTTGATGTCGCTTTTATATCCAATAGTTCTTCCCGGCTGTATGTAATAACACTTGAGATTTTCTGGGCTAACAATGTAATAAATAATACATAAAAAACAAATTACTGCATAGTTTCCTAAGGACCTTATGTGAAGCGACCATCTCTGTCGTCGCCATCACATGGAATTATGTAGTAACTAAAAAAGTGTTAAACAAATCAAAATATATTTTATATTCTTCAAAGTAGCCACGCTTTGCCTTGCTGATATCTTTGCACACTCTTGGTATTCTCTCAACCAGCTTCACCTGGAATGCTTTTTCCAACAGTCTTGAAGGAGTTCCCACATATAATGAGCACTTATTGGCTGATTTTCCTTCACTCCTTCACACCCCCACATCATTACACCTCCTCCTCCATGCTTCACGGTGGGAACCACACTTGCAGAGATCATCTATTCACCTACTCTGCATCTCACAAAGACATGGCGGTTGGAACCAAAAATCTCAAATATGGACTCATCATACCAAAGGACAGATTTCCACTGGTCTAATGTCCATTGCTCATGTTTCTTGGCTCAAGCAAGTCTCTTCTTCTTATTGGTGTTCTTTAGTAGTTGTTTCTATGCAGCAATTCGACCATGAAGGCTTGATTCACGCAGTCTCTGAATAGTTGATGTTGAGATGTGTCTGTTACTTGAACTCTGTAAAGCATTTATTTGGGCTGCAATTTCTGAGGCTGGTAACTCTAATGAACTTATCTTCTGCAGCAGAGGTAACTCTGGGTCTTCCTTTCCTGTGGCGTTCCGCATGAGGGCCAATTTCATCATAGCGCCACAAATTAACTTTGAACAAGGCATACTTGTTAATTGAAATGCATTCCAGGTGACTACCTCATGAAGCTGGTTGAGAATGCCAAGAGTGTGTAAAGCTGTCGTCAAGGTAAAGGGTGGCTACTTTGAAGAATCTCAATGATAAAATATATTTAGATTTGTTTAACACTTTTTTGGTTACTACATGATTCCGTATGTGTTATTTCACGGTTTTGATGTCTTCACTATTATTGTGCAATGTAGAAAATAGTAAAAATAAAGAGTAGGTGTGTCCAAACTTTTGACTGGTACTGTATATATATTTTTTATCCAGCTTAGAATAAGGCTGTAACGTAACAAAATGTGGAAAAGTGAAGGGGTCAGAATATTCTGAGTACATTGTATGTCAACAGGATACACAGAGAAAGGGAAAGGGAAAGGGGGATACCTAAGAAGGCCAACAGGAAGTGAAAGACACACACACACACACAGCCCAATAGGTGTTCTATTTTCTAGGGCAGTGCTTATAGAGTTGCTCACATAGGGCCAGCTCTTCCTGTGTGTCTGTGCTAGACCATCCTGTCCTGTCCTGTCTTGTCCTGTCCTGTCCTGTCCTGTCTTGTTCTGTCAAAGTTTAAATCTACAGGCTGCGAGGCACTTGCTGTTGTTGGAGCAAATATAAGCCACATATAGTTTGCCATATCGTTTTTCACATAGTTTTTCACTTGCTCTGACTTCCTCTCTCTCTCGCAGGCCCACACATACACCAGTGGAGGCTGGTGAGAGTTGCTATGAGAGGACGGGCTCGTTGTAATGGCTGGAATGGAGGACTGGCCACCCCTCATAGCCTGGTACCTCTCTAGGTTTCTTCCTAGGTTTTAGCCTTTCTAGGGAGTTTTTCCTAGCCAATGTGCTTCAACACCTGCATTGCTTGCTGTTTGGGGTTTTAGGCTGGGTTTCTGTACAGCACTTTGAGATATCAGCTGATGTACGAAGGGCTATATAAATACATTTGATTTGATTTGGATAAGGGCGTCTGATAAATGACTGAAATGTAAATGTAAAATGTAAGGAACAATACTGTGGTAATGATGAAGCTCTCGGTCTTCCTCACCGATCAACACACTGGTAGAGCCACACACATGTACTGGGGCTAAGCTGGTGATTTATTACAGATGTAAGATTTTAATGCAGATGAGCTTTGTGATTTACATATTTTCACTGAAAACCCACACTAGCACTTGATTATACTAATAGAATTGCGCTTTTCATGTAACCTACAATTGTCCAGTTAATAGCCTAACCACCGATTAAGCAACATTATGGACTAAATGTTAAAGTCCCGTTGCTGCAGGATTATTTGCTGTGACAACATGGGCTAAATTAAGCTACTACATCTGTAGAGACGCCTGTAACTAAGAAAGGCCAAGAACCATACTAATACTGTACAGAGACAGAGATAGGGAGAAAAAGAGAGACAGGGGATGGTATAGAGAGAATGGGGAGGGAAAGAGATGAGGTGTGAGAGAGGGGAGAGAGAGAAGGGAGAGGGAGAGAGAGAGGGGGAAAGGGAGAGAGAAAGAAAGAGAAACTCATTCAAAGCCAAGGGGGAGAGATAGAATAGTGGAGGGAAATTTAAAGAACAATTAGATGCCTGTTTGGAGATGACGGGAGGAGAGAGTGGGATGGGAGAGATGGAGAAAGTGAAATGGGAGAGATGGAGAGAGGGAAGGTAACTCCAAACAGGGCTTGAAATGGCCTTTGTGTGTGGGGTGGGAGTGGTGAGAGCATCACACTGACGTCACTGTGTGTGTGGGGGTTACTGTGTGTGTGTATTTGTGAGAGAGGGTGTCATTCCTCACATCCGGCCATGAGCGGATGAACATGTACAGCTGAAGTCGGAAGTTTACATACACCTTAGCCAACTACATTTCAACTCAGTTTTTCACAATTCCTGACATTTAATCCTAGTAAAAATTCCCTTTCTTAGGTGAGTTAGGATCACCACTTTATTTTAAGAATGTGAAATGTCAGAATAATAGTAGAGAGAATGATTTATTTCAGATTTTATTTCATTCATCACATTCCCAGTGGGTCAGAAGTTCCCATACACTCAATTAGTATTTGGTAGCGTTGCCTTTAAATTGTTGAACTTGGGTAAAAAGTTTCGGGTAGCCTTCCACAAGCTTCCCACAATACGTTGGGTGAATTTTGGCCCATTCCTCCTGACAGAGCTGGTGTAACTGAGTCAAGTTTGTGGGCCTCCTTGCTCGCGCACGCTTGTTCAGTTCTGCCTACAAATGTTCTACGGGATTGAGGTCAGGGCTTTGTGATGACTACTCCAATACCTTGACGTTGTTGTCCTACTGTGGAAGTAGGCTTGGGGTCATCGTCCATTTGGAAGAGCCATTTGCGACCAAGATTTAACTTCCTGTCTTGAGATGCTTCAATATATCCACATAATTTTCCTCCCTCATGAGGCCATCTATTTTGTGAAGTGCACCAGTCTCTCCTGCAGCAAAGCACCCCCACAACATGATGCTGCCACCCCCATGCTTCATGGTTGGGATAGTGTTCTTTGGCTTGCAAGCCTCCTCCTTTTCCCTCCAAACATAACGATGGTCATTATGGCCAAACAGTTCTATATTTGTTTCATCAGACCAGAGGATATTTCTTCAAAAAGTACGATCTTTGTCCCTATGTGCAGTTGCAAACTGTAGTCTGGCTTTTTTATGGCAGTTTTGGAGCAGTGGCTTCTTCCTTGCTGAGCGGCCTTTCAGGTTATGTCAATATAGGACTCGTTTTACTGTGGCTATAGATACTTTGTACCTGTTTCCTCCAGCATCTTCACAAGGTCCTTTGCTGTTGTTCTGGGATTGATTTGCACTTTTCACACCAAAGTACGTTCATCTCTAGGAGACAGAATGCGTCTCCTTCCTGAGCGGTAAGATGGCTGCGTGGTCCGTGGTGTTTATACTTGCATACTATTGTTTGTACAGATGAACGTGGTACCTTCAGGCATTTGTAAATTGCTACCAATGATGAACCAGACTTGTGGAGGTTTACAACTTCTTTTCTGAGGTCTTGGCTGATTTCGTTTGATTTTCCCATGATGTCAAGCAAAGAGGCACTGAGTGTGAAGGTAGGCCTTGAAATACATTCACAGGTACACCTCAAAGTGACTCAAATGATGTCAATTAGCCTATCAGAAGCTTCTAAAGGCATGACATAATTTTCTGGATTTTTCCAAGCTGTTTAAAGGCACAGTCAACTTTGTGTATGTAAACTTCTGACCCACTGGAATTGTGATACAGTGAATTATAAGTGAAATATTCTGTCTGTCAAAAATTGTTGGAAAAATGACTTGTGTCATGCACAAAGTAGATGTCCTAACCAACTTGCCAAAACTATAGTTAGTTAACAAGAAATTGGTGGAGTGGTTGAAAAACTAGTTTTAGTGACTCCAACCTACGTGTATGTAAACTTCCGACTTCAATGCGAAATGTGTCTGTGATGAGTGTATGTGTGTGTTTGTTTGTGTTTGTTTATATGGTCTTTTATGTCTGCATGAAAGTTTATGAGGGTCTGTAAAGCTATGTTAATGTATTGAGAGTATTAAAATAATCTCTCTCACTTTTTTTTCTCGCTCTCCTCCCCTCTCTCTCTCTCTCTCTCTCTCACTCACTCTCATTCTCTCTCTCTCTCTCTCTCTCTCTCTCTCTCTCTCTCTCTCTCTCTCGCTCACTCTCATTCTCTCTCTCTCTCTCTCTCTCATTCTCTCTCTCTCTCTCATTCTCTCTCTCTCTCTCTCTCTCTCTCTCTCTCTCTCTCTCTCTCTCTCTCTCTCTCTCTCTCTCTCTCTCTCTCTCTCTCGCTCACTCTCATTCTCTCTCTCTCTCATTCTCTCTCTCTCTCTCTCTCTCTCTCTCTCTCTCTCTCTCTCTCTCTCTCTCTCTCTCCTCCCCTCTCTCTCTCTCTCTCTCTCTCTCACTCACTCTCATTCTCTCTCTCTCTCTCTCTCTCTCTCTCTCTCTCTCTCTCTCTCTCTCTCTCTCTCTCTCGCTCACTCTCATTCTCTCTCTCTCTCTCTCTCTCTCTCTCTCTCTCTCTCTCTCTCTCTCACTCTCCCCTTCTCCCTCTTAAGCCTCTCCCAAACCTTAACCCTTACCTTATCCATTGGGAGTTATGCATAAACTTAAGGTTTGTCAGTTATGCCTAAACTTCAGATTTCAGAGTTAATCCCTAAACTTAACCCTGGATGTAATGCCTGAACTTAACCCTGGATGTAATGCCTGAACTTAACCCTGGATGTAATGCCTTAACTTAACTTTAAACACTTTGATAAACATGGATGAACGTCTAATTCTGCTTTGAGACTGTGAGAGCTTGTTGGTATATGAATCATCTCACATTGTTGGTTTCCTCTTTGCTCTCAGAGTAGCTTTATATCTTTGTTATCTTTTACCTTTGTTGTCAGGAGGATCCAATTTAGTGATGAGACAGATCGATTCCCATCAGATGATCCCTTTATGTCCTGGTCAGAATATACAGACAACCAGACAGACAGACAGTGTTTTGTTAAAACTAATGCATTTGTACATCAGAGTATTTGATCTGGAGCTACAATATGTAACAGAAGGTGCGTTATTTGTCAGTGATGGTGAGGCTGTTCCTCATCCTCAGTAGAGGATTCAGAAGGTTGGATTATGAGGCACGCTGGGAGCACACAGTGGAGCACAGCACAGCTAAGTGGACAACTGTGGAATCACGCAGAGAAACGAGAGGGGTGTGACATGAATTTGTGTGTGTGTGTGTCTGTCTGTGTTTCGATTAATGAATGAACTTGTGTGTGCCTTAATGTGTTTATTTGTGTGTGTGTGTATATGTGTGTTTATATGTATGTGTATGTATATGTGTGTGTGGTGTGTGTTTGGGTGTGTGGGTGAGGTGGGTGGGTGTGTGTGTGTGTTTATGCGTATGCGTGTGTGTGTGTATGTGTGTATGTGTGTGTGTGTGGGGGGTTGTTTTGTATTGATTTTATTGCTGCCTGTCTGTCTGCTGTCTCACTGTGTATTTCTCTCGGGGGGTTATGCTACCTGCTCACAGAGCGAAAAGTAACTAGAAAGAAAAAGAGGACATGGAAGAATGAGAGCAAGACAAAAAAAATATAAAATGGGACCAATTGTCATCAGCTCTTTTTAAAATTCTCTCTATCAATCTATCTCTCTCTCTCTCCTTCTCGCTGGAGGATGCTAACTCGCCAGGTCCCTTGGCTCCTGCCCAGAGGATGATGTCATTTTGTATGACATCACCATGCGGTGTCAGCCCTCCTCCCTCCCTCCTCCCCTTCCCCATCCTTTTGAGAGAAGGTGCTGCTTGACACACAAGCCGCCAGAAACCAGACCATCGGCTAAGCCCCCGTTGTCTCGCTAGCTTTACTATTTAAGGGAAGAGAGGGAGGGTGAGGGGAAGGAAGTGTGTAGAGAGAGGGGGTGGAGGTGGAGGGAAAGGGAGTTGGGAGAGAGGAAAGGAGGGAGGAAGGTGGAGAGGAGGAAAAAGAGGGATAGAGGGAGGTATGGATGGACAAGAGTGGAGGGGTAGAGACAGGTTAGGGGAAATGAGTGGGGAGCAAAGGAAGGATGAAGAGGGGAATAGAGAGAAGGAGTGGCAGATGGTGAAGGAGAAAGAGAGAGAGAGAGATAGACAATGGTGAGTAAAACAAGAGAGGGAGAGAGAGGGATGGAGGGAGGAATACTTAGAAAATGATCATGGGACGGAGTGGGAGAGAAAGAAAGAGAGAGGCATCGTAGTTTAATTGCAGTTCTTTGCTTTCACCATTCCACCACAAGGCCCAGACGTACGCTGTCATTAGGCCCATGGGAGACTGGCTGACACAGGATGCTGCCTTCAGACTCTAAAGCTCCATTGTCTGCCGTGTTCACCACACTATTGTAGTCTACTCAGCCCAGGGCAAAGAATTGATAGACCTTCTTTAATAGGTTCTTTATTGGAAACAAAAAAGAGAAAATTACACTCACACAACAACCACTTCAAAATAAGAAATACCTTAAGTGCAAGATGTTACACGTAGAAATGTTCACCATGACCTAATATTTTTGTCAGGTCAATGGAATAAATAATGTTTTCAAATATTTGTATGGCTTGAATGATTGAACAGCCAGTATACAATGCTTTTCAATCCTGCATACGCAGCACACATACAACACACCCAGGTCTCCCAATGCAGCTGGTGCACATGCACATTCAAACACTCCTGAGCTTTATTGAGTTCTGTTGGCACAGGCGGGAGCCAATGATGTCATTATTAGGACTGGGCCAGCAATAAGGGGATCAGCAAGATTCAGAAATGAGGAATAGTGGGGGTGGGGAGAGGGTTGGGGAGTGGGGGAGGGATGTGGAGTGGGGGAGAGGAGGGGATGGGGAGGGATAAAGGAGTGGGAAAGATGGGGCTAGAGAGAGAGATGGGAGGGTGAGGGTTGGGGGAGGGATTGAAGGTGAGGGAGAGATGGGGAGAGCGACTGAGCGAGAGAGGGAGGGGGGTTATTGGGGAGTGCTACAAGCAGTAGAATGCCATTGCCCCATGACACTGATCAAATCTCAGTTTTCAGTTTCGCTCCCAATTGTTATTGTCAGGAAATAGAGATGATAAGCTGACATTAGATCTGTGATAAGAGCAACTTCTACTCTGAGAGGATTTTAGCAGGGTGGTGGGAGTGTTTTAGGATAAATAAGATATTACACATCTACAGATGTAGGATCTTAATTTGATCAGCCTGTCGCTGGAGAACTTTTCTGAAATGCAGGAAATGTAAAACGTGTAGAGTATTTGAGGTTTTTAAAAGGCTTCTGAAGTTTGTAATTTCAACTTTAAAATGTCCGACTTGATTTTTCCTTTACGAATAATTTATCAACCCCTACAAAAAATATCCAAGAATTAAAATCAACATAAAAATTCACATTTAGTTTTGCAGGATTATTTCCCTGCTGTAGAAAACTGGCTCAAATTAAGATCCTACACCTGTATATACTATACTGTACATGTGTAGGGCCACTGTATGTGAGCACAACCACCTGTACCACTTGGCCCACACATCTTGGCAGGGAGGGACATAGTAAAGAGGCTACAAATGTTTGTGCTGTCTTTGGCTTGGTGTGGATGGGGTTTAGCATTTACGGTTGGGTGTACCAGACAAGGTGATGCACATTGTAATATTCATAGTTTTAGGGAGATGCTGGTGGAGTTGAATTTAATATTCACACTGACCACGTTTACATGTGCTCAGTATTCGTATTAGTAACTCATATCACGCTTCAGGTCTTATTCAGGGTAAGCTGTTTACATGCACCTTTTGATATCCCACCTGAGAGTTTCCCTGTAGCCATGAATAAACCGAATATTTCAAATTTAAGTTCATATGAGTTAAATGGAATAGTAAGTGAAATATGGACACTGACTGTAGGCCTAGAACCTCTTACATGTTGCATAATATAATATGAATTCCTGGACAATTACGCATTTCTTGCAGTGAAATTATATATATATTTATAATAACAGTGGAGAAATGTGATTTCTTTCTATAACTCTTAAGAAAATGCCATTGTTACGAAGGTTTTCAACCACATAAAATATGCACCCAAGACCAACTGAAGTCTTATCAGAAATATGTTTCATCATTTTTTCAGCTTTTAATTTCCTTAAAACTGGTCAAACTGATGACATTTGGACATTTTGCACAGGACCAATCTTTAATATCTTTGTTATTGGGTTTTCTCTCCAGTCCCTAAACAAAACAGACAACTTTACCAGTGTTAACTAAATTACTAATGCATTCATTCTATCAATGTAAGACATTGTTCTTGTGAGCACCACTATATTTAGTCTCAAAGGGCAACAGGTTGTGACAGAAGAGAAGCTGCATGTATCTAACTATAGTTGACAAACAATAGTCTACCAAATGTCGGAAATTATAATATGGCCCACCAAATCATGGTAATTATAAGCAGAAACTTACTTTAAATTATGGCAAATTAATTATAGTAGGGTAAATTATCATGGTGGATCGAACTGCGCAGGTATCCTACTTTTTGAAATAATAAGTTTGAAAATCATATGAAAAGATAACACTTTACGTGACACCTAGTGTCAGAACAGTCAGAACTGTGTGGTAATATGTCATAACAGCTGATATAACTTGCCCTAACCTGTCATAATATGGTAATGACACATATATTTAGACCTGTTGTGACATATATTGTGTTATTTTATGGCTGGTTGTGACATCTAAATAAGAATGGCAAAACACACTAAATCTACAGTGGCAATTTTAGCATGTAAATCTTGGTGGGGCAAATATTTGATTTTTTAATGCATGCCAGCAAAGTCACTACACTACACAACACTAAACAATACATTCCTATCACTATAACGGCGACAAACGGTGCGCACAAACTGGGCCTACATAAAGCTGCCCCAACAGCAGAGCTTTCTTTTCAGCACCATGGAGTGAATCCTTATCACTGCTACACCTGGCTATCAGCAGGGCCTTGTCTGGCAGCGAAACATGGCTGACTTGCTTTAAAAATTGTGGTTTCTACTGATAATTGAGATATACAAACTATGTTTTCTTTGGTTGCTGCTCTTTTGACCCCATGATCACTCGGCTACACAGCTGATGCCCCCTGGACTGTTTCAATAACACAGTACCTCATTTTGTTTACCTATCGGCCCCAGCCTCGAACTCAAGTCCTGTATGTACCTAACTGGCCCGCTCTGCCCATTCATCACCATTTACCCGTTGTTGTCTTGGCTCTCCCATTCAACACCTGTGATTGCTTTATGCCTCTCTAATGTCAGTGTATGCCTTGTCTACTGCTGTCTTGGCTAGTTCTTATTGTTTAATTTCACCGTAAAGCCCTCAGTCCCCCTCAAAATGCCTTAGATAGCTCTTTTATCCTCCATAGCCAAAACCTCTCTCATCGTCACTCAACGCCTAGGTTTACCTCCACTGTACTCACATCCTACCATATCATTGTCTGTACATTATGCCCTGTATCTCTTCACCCATGCCCAGAAATCTGTTCCTTTTACTCTCTGTTCCCAACGCACTAGACGACCAGTTCTTATAGCCTTTAGCCGTACCCTTATCCTACTCCTCCTCTGTTTCTCTGGTGATGTAGAGGTTAACCCAGGTCCTGTAGTCCCCAGTTCCACTCCTATTCCCCAGGCGCTATCATTGGTTGACATCTGTAACAGCAAAAGCCTCGGTTTCATGCCTGTTAACATCACAAGCCTCCTCCCTAAGTTTGTTTTATTCACTGCTTTAGCACACTCCTCCAACCCTGATGTCCTAGCCATGTCTGAATCCTGGCTTAGGAAGGCCAACGAAAATTCCGAAATTTCCATCCCCAACTGCAACATTTTCTGCCATGATAGAACTGCCAAAGGGGGTGGAGTTGCAATCTACTGCAGAGATAGCCTGCAGAGTTATGTCATGCTATCCAGGTCTATGCCCAAACAGTTTGAGCTTCTACTTTTAAAAATCCACCTTTCCAGAAATAAGTCTCCACTGTTGCCGCTTGTTATAGACCCCCCTCAGCCCCCAGCTGTGCCCTGGACACCATATGTGAATTAATTGCCCCCATTCATCTTCAGAGTTTGTACTGTTAGGTGACCTAAACTGGGATATGCTTAACACCTTGGCCATCCTACAATCTAAGCTAGATGCCCTCAATCTCACACAAATGATCAAGGAACCGACCAGGTACAACCCCAAATTCATAAACACGGGTACCCTCATAGACATCATCCTGACCAACCTGCCCTCTAAAAACACCTCTGCTGTCTTCAACCAGGATCTCAGCAATCACTGCCTTATTGCCTGCGTCCGTAATGGGTCCTTGGTCACCACCGCTCATCACTGTCAAACGCTCCCTAAAACACTTCAGCTAGTAGGCCTTTCTAATCGACCTGGCCCGGGTATCCTGGAAGGATATTGACCTCATTCCGTCAGTGGAGGATGCCTCTTTAAAAGTGCTTTCCTCACCATCTTAAATAAGCATGCCCCATTCAAAAAATGTAGAACTAAGAACAGATATAGCCCTTGGTTCACTCCAGACCAGACTGCCTTTGACCAGCACAAAAATATCCTGTTGCGTATGGCATTAGCATCGAGTAGCCCCCACGATTTGCAACTTTTCAGGGAAGTTAGGAATCAATATACACAAGCAGTTAGGAAAGCAAAGGCTAGCTTTTTCAAACAGAAATGTGCATCCTGTAACACAAACTCCCAAAAGTTCTGGGACACTGTAAAGTCCATGGAGAATAAGAGCAGCGCCTCGCAGCTGCCCACTGCACTGAGGCTAGGAAACACTGTCACCACCGATAAATCTACGATAATCGAGAATTTCAAGAAGCATTTTTCTACGGCTGGCCATGCCTTCCACCTGGCTACCCCTACCCTGGTCAACAGCTCTGCACCCCCCACAGCAACTTGCCCAAGCCTCCCCATTTCTCCTTCACCCAAATCCAGATAGCTGATGTTCTGAAAAAGACGCAAAATCTGGAACCCTACAAATCAGCTGGGCTAGACAATCTGGACTCTCTCTTTCTAAAATTATCCGTCGCAATTGATGCAACCCCTTTTACTAACCTGTTCAACCTCTCTTTCGTATCGTGTGAGATCCCTAAAGATGGGAAAACTGCCGCGGTCATCCCACTCTTCAAAAGGGGAGACACTCTAGACCCAATCTGTTACAGACCTATATCTATCTTACCCTGCCTTTCTAAAGTCTTCAAAAGCCAAACAGATCACAGACCATTTCGAATCCCACCGTACCTTCTCCGCTATGCAGTCTGGTTTCCGAGCTGGTCATGGATGCATCTCAGCCACGCTCAAGATCCTAAACGATATCATAACCGCCATCGATAAAAGACAATACTGTGCAGCCGTCTTCATCGACCTGACCAAGGCTTTTGACTCTGTTAATCATCGCATTCTTATCAACAGCCTTGGTTTCTCAAATGACTGCCTCGCCTGGTTCACCAACCACTTCTCAGATAAAATTCAGTGTGTCAAATCGGAGGGCCTGATTCACGATGATGACTGCTTGTCTAGCTTGCTAGCTAATATTTTGAAAGTATGATGTTGACATGATCAATCCAATCAAAGCTACTGTAGATATAATGTGAATTGATGTAATGAGCCTTCATGGATGGGCACTTCTAACGTAACTCTATGTCAGCACCCAAGAGGTTTGCATTTTTAAGCTCTCCTCTCCCCATGAATGACAGAACACTGAGCCAATCACGGTGCAACTAGAGAACATTACCAACCCCTATGCTCCGTCTTCTCCGCTGGCCACAGAAAGCACTGAGCTAGGCTGAAACACCTGCATTTTGGAGCTGCCTTACTCAAGAAAGCTAAAAAGAGACCATGTTGGTATGCAGCTTTATTAACTCAAATATATATATTTTTACATTGTTTGTAAACTGATATGTGACATGTTTTAATGCCAAACTAATATGCAAAACAGGCAACAAACCAAATAGGTGGGGCTCCCTACCTGCTGTCACATCTACTCCTGCTCCTCCCCTCCAGCGTTCGACGTCGCCGGTTTACTAACCACCGGTCCTGGCATTCATCATTACGCGCACCTGCGCTTCATCAGTAGGCACACCTGGACTCCATCACTTCACTTCCATTCCCCAGGCATTATTGACTATGAGTTTCATGTCTGTATTCTACTTGTGTATCTTGTATTGTTCCATTTTCCTTTTATTATTAAACTCACCACCTGCACTTGCTATCTGACTCCCAGCGTCCACGATACAGAATACTGCCTCACCAAATGGAAGCAGCAGGAAATCAGGACATCTCCCAGACGGTCAACGAACAGGGGTACCTACTTCATAAGCACCACGACCAGCTGGCGCAACTAGGGACAGCTATGGAAGAGGTTATTTGCAGTCTTCAACGTCTCGAACATGCCCGAGAGGCATTGCCTTTCACTAGCAGAGGATACTCTGTCACCAGTCAACCCAGCGACCCAGAACATCAGTCCATTCAGCAGTCCGCCCGGGTCAGCAATGCCCATTTGTCCCTCCCGGATAAATATGAGGAATTCCATCTAAATGCCGTGGCTTCCTACTCCAGTGCTACCTCTATTTTATGTATCAGATGGCAGCCCCCACCACCGAGAGGTCCAAGGTTGCCAGTGTTATTTCTCTGCTGACTGGGCGGGCGTTGGAATGGGCTACGGCCATCTGGGAGAGAGGAGAGGAGGAGCTGGCTTTGTTCATAGGTATTTTTGATCATCCACCGGAGGGCAGAGAAGGGGACGAGCGCCTACTCCAATTATGGCAGGATGACCAGTCCGCTACCGAGTACGCACTCACCTTCCGGACAGTAGCGGCATCCAGTGGTTGGAATGAGCCGGCACTCCGCACACTATGCCGAAGAGGACTGCGCGAGGACGTCCAAACGGCACTAGCATCGCAATGGCCATCTGGTTGGATAATTTACTTTGTGTGCGTTGGTACTCACATCGCCTCCCTCCCTCCCTCCCTCCCTCAGTGAACACTCTGTAGCAGAGCCTGAACCTATGGAGGTAGGGGTCACAGGCATCCCTGCGGCGGAGCGACACAGACGGAGACAGCTGAGGCTCTGTCTCTATTGTGGTGAAGGGGGTCACCAGCTTCAGCAGTACATCCCAACACAGGATCCACGAAATCAGAGGGACGATCACGTGATCTTCCACCTCCTGGGGCAAGTGTGTGTAAACCCTTTTCTAGTGTCGATCACACCAGCTGGCTGTCCCTCATGTACTGTTTCTACAGCGCTAGTAGATTCCGGTGCCACGGGGAACTTTATTAACCAGACCCTTGCCTCCTCTCTGAACATACCCTCATACACGCTCTCCTCTCTGTTTCCGTTGATAAGCCCTTGATAATCGGCCACTAGGATCTGGAACCATCACACACATCACCACACCACTCACCCTCACCGTGGAGTCCATTCATCAGGAAAACATCCCCTTCTTTATCACTAGTGCACCAGCTCACAAGATCAATCCAACGCCATAACCCCACCATCTCATGGTCGAGTATGAGAGTTACGGACTGGTCACTCGAATGCTGGAGGAACTGTTTTCCTGTTCCCTCTCATGTCGTAGCCCCTGTGGTTTGGGACATAGATGTGGACATTCAACTGGCTCTGGAGAGGGAACCCGCTCCCACTACCTGTCCTCCTGCGTGCATCTATGTCCCCACAGGGATAAGGGAGCGCCTGTTGACCGGATAAGGGAGCGCCTGTTGACCGGGGCACATCTATGTTCCCACAGGGATAAGGGAGCGCCTGTTGACCAGGGCACATCTATGTTCCCACAGGGATAAGGGAGCGCCTGTTGACCGGGGCACATCTATGTTCCCACAGGGATAAGGGAGCGCCTGTTGACCGGGGCACATCTATGTTCCCACAGGGATAAGGGAGCGCCTGTTGACCGGGGCACATCTTTGTTCCCACAGGGATAAGGGAGCGCCTGTTGACCGGGGCACATCTATGTTCCCACAGGGATAAGGGAGCGCCTGTTGACCGGGGCACATCTATGTTCCCACAGGGATAAGGGAGCGCCTGTTGACCGGGGCACATCTATGTTCCCACAGGGATAAGGGAGCGCCTGTTGACCGGGGCACATCTATGTTCCCACAGGGATAAGGGAGCGCCTGTTGACCGGGGCACATCTATGTTCCCACAGGGATAAGGGAGCGCCTGTTGACCGGGGCACATCTATGTTCCCACAGGGATAAGGGAGCGCCTGTTGACCGGGGCACATCTATGTCCCCACAGGGATAAGGGAGCGCCTGTTGACCGGGGCACATCTATGTTCCCACAGGGATAAGGGAGCGCCTGTTGACCGGGGCACACACATCTCTCGTCGCTGGACATCCTGGGATTACCCGTAGTATACAATCACTCTCCGAAAAGTATTGGTGGCCCACCTTGTCGCAGGCCGTTACTCGCTACGTCAACTCCTGTTCTGAGTGTGCCCGAACTAAGTCTCCCCAGCGCGCTCCAGCAGGGAAACTCCTTCCCCTTTCCGTGCTTCAGCATCCCTGGTATCATCTGTCTATTGACTTTGTTACCAATCTCCCCTCCTCTGATGGTTTCACCACCATTCTGGTGGTTTTGGACAGATTTTCTAAATCATACCGGTTTATTCCTCTCTCTGGTCTCCCTACCTCTCTCCAGGTCGCTGAGGCACTGTTCCAGCAGGTCTTCCAGTACTATGGCCTTCTGGAGGACATCGTCTCCGACCGTGGTCCACAATTCCCGTCACAGGGATGGAGTGCTTTCATGGAGAAACTGGGGGTCACGGTCAGCCTCACTTCCACCAGTAATACGGGAAGGTGGAGAGGATGAACCAGGAGTTGAGGAGGTTCCTGAGGAGTCACTGCCAGGACCGGCATGGAGAGTGGGCCCGATTCCTTCCCTGGGCGGAATACGCCCAGAATTCATTACATCACTCCTTCACTGGGCTTACTCCCTTCCAGTGTGTCCTGGGTTATCAGCCGAACCTGGCACCGTGGACTCCGAGCCAGACCGAGGCCCCTGCGGTGGATGAATGGTTACGGCGCACAGAGGAGGTTTTGGAGTGGTGCTTATGTGAGGCTCCAGCATGACGTCCATTGCCAGAAGGAGCCGGCGGATCACCACCACAGTGTGGTGCCCGTGTTCCATCCTGGTGATCACGTCTGGCTCTCCACCAGGAACCTCCCACTTCGCCTGCCCTGCAAAAAGCCGAACCCCTGGTTTGTGGGGCCATACTGTCATGTCTACTCCCAATCCTTCCCTCCAGCGTTCCATGTCGCCGGTTTACTAACCATCGGTCCTGGTATTATTTACACACACCTGGCATTCATCATTACGCGCACCTGCGCTCCATCATTACACGCACCTGACATTCATCATTACACGCACCTGGCATTCATCATTACGCGCACCTGGCATTCATCATTAGGTGCACCTGCACTTCATCAATTGTCACACCTGGAATCCATCACTTCACTGATTACCTCCCCTATATCTGTCTCTCCATTAGTTACATTCTCCAGGCAGTATTGACTGCGTTTCATGTCTGTACTTTAGTTGTGTATCTTGTATTGTTCTGTTTATTATTAAACTCATCACCTGCACTTGCTTCCCGACTCCCAGCGTCCACGTTACACCTACCCTGAATGACGCATCGCCACTACACCTACAAAAGTGTCAAAACCCACAACCTACCACAGAAGGCAAACATTCCATTACACTATAGCCTAATTGTCAACAGCATTTTTATGTCTGATAAAATTCTCATACATTTACAATTTGTAATTACACACACGTTGATGTCAGACATGCACATAACCCTGTCTGTTGCTAATGACTGGGATGAATGCAGGAGCAGATTTCAGGAGCAGGACAATACACCCTATTTTTGACTGACATAAGGGCATGTACGTGATACGTAAGCCAGATAGGCCTGACTCTGATGGTCATAATGCTTCTTGACAGTGTCATAAGGTGTATTTTCTTATTCCAAGTAAAGTGACAAAGGATGGTCATAATGCTTCTTGACAGTGTCATAAGGTGTATTTTCTACAAGTTCTTTAAAGTATGTTAAAGAATTCATTACCACAACAAAGGATTTTAAGAAACAAACTTTCAAATGAAAGGAAACTTCTTGGCAGGGAAAAAAACACATTTGAATAAATGTGAGTTTTGACACTCTAATGCAAATATATGACAACAGGTGTAAATATATGGGTCATGGTCGTGTTATGACCGTATTATAACAGGTTAGGACAAGTTATGTCAGCTGTTGCCGAAAACATCACACAACACCCAAGATATGTGAAACTGAGCCTGCGCAGACCGCAAAAACAACAGTAAACGGGAAAAGATTAAGATGTTTACATGCCACTGTATCCCGTCTTAGATTAGCATATCCCAGACGTATTGGGTTATTGTAAACGGGATATGATGTTTATATGCATCAACTCAAAAACAGAATACTTGAGTATACTGAATAATAACGGTGTGTGTGTAAACATTGTTGTTGCTAGGGTGATGCTGGTGTATTGTGTATTGACGGTGACACGCACAGTGTGTGTGTGTATCAGTGTGAGTCTGTGTGAGTGCCCTTGTGTAAATGAGTGTCTATAGTATGTGTGTTTGTATATGTGTATGTTTATATCTGTGTGTGTGTCTTCAGTGTGTGTGATGAAGGCGTGTTACACATCTTGGCAAATCTCATCATGCGCTCTATAATTAGAGTGCCAGGTCAGAGCTCTGGTCGTGCCATTCACCCGTCTGTCCCCTGAGTTTGGGCCAAGGCCCCCGTCACCACCACCTGCTCTGGCCTCCAAGGGGAACACTGCTAAACTTAGCCCAGAGAGGAGGCTCCGCCGTGGGGTATGAGGAGGCAGTGAGCGCCTCCAGATTGTAAGAGGACCGGGACCCTCGTCCATGTGCCAAGGGTGGGGAAGGGAGGGGGGGGAGGTGGAGAAGGGAGGGGGGAGGAGGATGGAGAAGGGAGATGGGGGAGGAGGAGGATGGGGGAAGATGTGTTGTCTCCCATATGGGTGTAGGCTATAAACCCTTTCACACACACACACACACACACACACACACACACACACACACACACACACACACACACACACACACACACACACACACACACACAAACAAATACACACACCCCTGCCCTGCCTGCACCTGTTGTCCTGTAGTCTCTGTTGAACATCGAAGTAACACTCCCTTGGCCAGGAGGAAGAACCCTTAGAATTTCCACCTGCGTGTGGGAGGGGTGTGTGTGTATGTGCACATGTGTGAGAGGTGTGTGTGAAACTCCCATCTTAATCCCCCTCCGTCAAAATCAGATCCACCTTTGCCCTTAAATAACACAGCCACCCCCTCTCCCTGTCTCTCCCCATTCAACCCCCCCCCCTCCATTATCTGCCCCCCGTCTCTCCCCATTCAAACCTCCCCATTCAATCCCCCTCTGATTCTCTGCCCCCCCGCTCTGTTTCTCCCCATTCCCTCCCTTCCCCTGACTCTCTGCTGCGCCTCCCCTGCTCTCTGCCTCCCCCCGCATCGACAAGCTTTGGGTCAGTGCAGCCGATTGGATCTCCAGGGAGGAATTAGCATGTGAAAAAAAAGTCACCCGTTTTAAAAGCTCTGTGTTTCCAATTTGCCGCCACATGCTTCAAATTAGCTTGTATTTACTAAGGTCAGGGAATGGGCACAGAATCCTTAGGGGATTCTTAGTACATGTATGGGGTTTGGTGAGTGTGTGTGTGTGAGTGTGAGAGAGAGCAGGCAGATTGCTCAAGAGTGACTTCGAAATTGGACGTCTATCCATGTCCTGAGGACGTCGGGAAACTACTTCAAAACCGGCCACTAGGGGCAGCAAAGGGTGAGAGATGGAGAGAGTGAGTGTGCATAGTCATTTGCAGACAGCAATTTTTACTTAATTATATTGGAATCGACCCCAACCTCATAAAAAACGCAGACAGGTACGGTCATGACTAAAGTATCCACTATCCATGAAATAACTGATGAAAATAAGGATCAAGGTTAGCACAGGCAGAGGAGACGTTATACATTTTGTTCTATGATATAATTGTCAGTTAACATGACCTTTATGAATTATGAAGCCTTCATGTGCTCATTTTGACAACATTAATATTTTAAAATTCACAAAATGTGAAGTTGGCTGATGAAGATTCTCATAGAACAAAACTTATACGATCTCCTAAGCCTGTGTTTACCACAGACCTTATTTTCGGCGTTTATCCCAAAACATTAATTTCCCCATAGGCTTTGACCATAGTGCCTACAAAAAGACACCATTACTATTGCTATTTCTGTAAAAGCATACACACATTTTAAACCAGAACATGCATGACTGCAAATTCAGAGCAAACATATAGTTGAGCGGTATTTAGAAAGCACATTCAGCTCTGTTCGAAATGTATGGACATCTCAGAAAAAGACAGATAATCAAGGAATGAGAGAAGAGAGAGAGATAACCAAGGAATGAGAGAAGAGAGAGAGATAACCAAGGAATGAGAGAAGAGAGAGAGATAACCAAGGAATGAGACAATGAGTGCAATGATGAGGTGGTAAGTCAGAGGCAGGTGAAACTGCTCCTTCTGATGATTGACGGCGTGCTGGAGTCTCACGTGCACATTGTTCCACACCTCCACACGCCAGAACAACTCATCTACCGCAGGAGCCGCGGTTTGGCCCGGTGTCCACGAGCCAGGGCCGGCTGGAAACCCAATACACACTGGAAGGGGGTCAACCCAGTGGAGAAGTGACGTAGAGAGTTCTGGGCGTACTTTGCCTAAGGAAGGAAACGTGCCCGCTCACCCTACCGGTCCTGACAGTGACTCCTCAGGAACCTCCCCAGCTCCTGATTCATCCTCTCCACCTGCCTGTTAGACTGAGGCCGATACCCGGATGTGAGGCTAACTGTGACCCCAAGCTTCTCCAAGAAGGCCCTCCATACTAGGGATGTGCATTTGGGTCCATGGTACAAGACGATGTCCTCCGGGAAGGCCATAATGCCGGAAGAGTGCCTCAGCAACATGGAGAGCAGTGGGAAGACCAGGGATGAATTGACATGACTTGGAGAATCCATCCACTACCACCAGAATGGTGGTGAAACCATCAGAAGGGGGAGATCAGTAACAAAGACAATGGATAGAAGGGACCAAGGTCGCTGAGGCACGGGAAGTGGCAGGAGATTCCCTGCTGGAGGATTAAAGGGGGGACTTGGTTTGAGCACAAACGGAACATGACTTGACATACTTCGTAACATTCTGCACCAAGGTGGGCCACCAGTATTTCTCAGTAATGGAATGATGGTGCGAGAAATACCTGGATGTCCAGTGACAACAGCTGTGTGTGCCCAGGTCAGCAGCCGATCCCTTATCCCTGTGGGAACGTAGATGCACGCGGGAGGACAATTCCGGGGTGCGGGCTCTCTCTCTAGAGCCTGGCAGATGTCCACATCTACGTCCCAAACCACTGGACCCACGACTCGGGAGGATGGGATTATGGGTGGCTACTGGAAACCAAACCAACCTACAAGGCCCACCCTTGAGGAGGGAGGTGAGAGGGGCGGCAACGGCGCTGAAGGTCCTGATGAAGGGGCGGTAAAAGTTGGCAAACCCCATAAACCGTTGTAACCCCTTGATGGTGGTTGGGACTGGTCATGACCTTACCACATCTACCTTCTTGTCCTCCATCCTCACTCCCTGTGGGCTGATTTGGTAGCCCAAGAAGAAGACACCTCATTGACGAATGCCTGGAACACTGACAGAGCATTGGCTAAACCAAAGGGCATAACCAAGTACTCGTAGTGACCAGACATCGTGCTGAACGCCATTTTCCACTCATCCCACTTCCAAGTGTGAATGAGATTGCAGGCACTCCGCAGTTCCAGTTTGGTGAAGAACCAAGCCCCGCGGAGCTGCTCGATGGCTGATGGCATCAGTGGGAGAAGGTACCGTTACTTTTTGGTGATGTCATTGAGTCCACGGTAATCTATACAAGGGCTTAATCCTCCTTCCTTCTTGGCCACAAAGAAGAAGAAACCAGCCAACCCAGGGGACGTGAACCTGCGGATGATACCCTGTTGGAGTGCCTCTTGAATGTAATCCTCCATGGCCTGGGTCTCAGCCACCGACAGAGGGTAGATGCGTCTGCACGGAGGTGTAGCACCTGAAAAAAGGTCAATGGCACAGTCCCAGGGGCGATGAGGAGGGAGAAAGGTAACGCAGATCTTGGAGGATACCTCCCTTAAATCCTGATATTCCTCCGGGATGTTGGGCTGGAGGGGAACCACAAGACTCTCAACTGACGTGGAGCCACAGGGGACAGGAAAGCAGGTCTTCTGGCATTCAGGTGACCAGTCGGTGATGCTCATCCTCGACTATGAGATGGTAGGGTTATGGCACTGAAGCCAGGATAGGCAGAGGATGATCTTGTGAACTGGTGCACTGGTGATGAAGAAGGGGATGTTTTGCTGATGATTGGGCTCCACGATGAGGGTGAGTGGTTGGGTGATGTGTTTGATGGTTCCGGATCCTAGAGGCCGACAGTTGGGACCTTGAACCAGAAAAAAAAAGAGGAGAGCGGGTAGATTATTGAGAGAGGAGGCAAGGGTCTGATCCATAAAGTTCCCCGCGATGCTTGAGTCCACTAAAGCTGTAGACACAGGGCATGAGTGATGGGTACTAAAAAGAGTCTAACAGGAAGAGCAGTGGATGGAATACTCACTCCTGGTCCAGGGGATGTAACATCACGTGACCGTCCCTCTGCTCTAGTGGATCCTGGATTCTGAAGTAACGGACACCGCTAGCGCTTGTACCCTCCCTTGCCATAGTACAGATAGAGCCCCAGCTGTATCTGTGTTGTTCTGCCGCGGGAAGTGTTGTGACACCTACCTCCATGGGTTCAGGCTCTGATCCCGAACACTCGCCGAAGGAGGGAGAGAAGCGATGGAGATGACGCTCCCGAAAGAGGTTATCCAGACTGATGGCCAACGCAATGAGTGCGTCCAGGGTGAAGTTGTCATCTTGGCCAGTTCCGTCTGGACCTCCTCGCGTAGACCTCTTCTAAATAACGTTCTGAGCGCCGGCTCATTCCATCAACTGGAAGCTGCTAACTGTCCGGAAGTTAAACGCATATACTCAGCAGTCATCTGATTCTTCTGCTGGAGCTGAAGCAGACACTCACCTCCCTCTCTGCCCTCCGCGTGATGGTAGAAAATACTTTTAAACAGAGCCATGAACCCTTTCATAAGACTCAAGTTCCTCCTCTCCTCTCTCCCAGACGGCCGTAGCCCATTCCAATGCTCGCCCAGTCAGCAGAGAAATAACTGTGGAAACCTTTGACCTTTCGGTGGTGGAAGCTCCCATCTGATGTGCAAAATAGAGGGAGCACTGAAGGAGGAAGCCACGGCATTTGGATGGTGTCCCGTCATATTTCTCCAGGAGGGATAGACGGGCATCACTGACCTGAGCGGGTTGCTGAATGGCTGGTGTGCTGACTCGTTGGGTAGACTGGCTCTAGAATATCCTCCGCTGTTGAGACGTTGTAGACTACGGAGAACATCTTCCATGGCTGTCCCCAGTTGAGCCAGCTGATCATGGTGTTGATGAAGAAGGTCACCTTGTTCATTGATCATCTGGGAGATGTCCGGTTGTCCTGCTGCTTCCATATTTTGAAATGGTATTCTGTAATGATGGGGCGGTGAGTCAGAAGCAGGTGCAGGTGAAACATTTCCTATATACAAGAACAATTCCAACTGGTGAGTGAATATGGGAGAGTGACATATATAAGGGGGAGGAAATTATGAAGGTAATGGAGTCCAGGTGTGAATCATAATAATTCACAGGTGCGTGTAATGATGAGTGCCAGGTGTGTGAAATGATGACTCCCAGGACTGGTGGTTAGTACTCTGGCGACGTCGTACACCGGACGGGAGGAGCAGGAGCAGACGTGACAATGAGAGAAGAGAGAGAGAGAGAGCGTGAGAGAGTGAGAGAGAAAATGAAGGAATGAGAGAATGAGCGAAGAGAGAAAGCGAAAGAGAGATAATCAAGGAATGAGAGAATGAGAGAAAAGGAGAGAGAGAGAGAGAGAGAGAGAGAGAGAGAGAGAGAGAGAGAGAGAGAGAAAATGTTGACCCTAACAATTACAGAGGCATTTGTGTGAACAGTAACCTGGGGAAGGTTTTCTGTAGTATTATAAATGTAAGAGTTATTAACTTCCTTAATAAGCACAATGTCTTGAGTAAAAGCCAAATTTGATTTATACCAAAACATCGCACAACCGATCATATTTACACCGTACACACCCTGATAGATAAACATGTCCACCAAAATAATACCAAAATATAATCTTGCTTTATCAATTTACAAAAAGCATTTGATTCTATTTGGCATACAGGACTGTTCTACAAAGTTATTGAAAGTGGTATAGGGGGTAAAACATATGACATAATTAAATCAATGTATACTGACAATACGTGCAGCATTAAAATTGGCAAGAAAGTAACAGAATTCTTTAACCAGGGGCGGGGCGTTCACCAGGGTTACAATCTGAGCCCTGCACTCTTCAATATTTAGATCAACGAATTGGCAACTATTTTAGAAAAATCCTCAGCCCCTGGTGTTAGTCTCCACAATTCAGAGGTTAAATATCTACTCTTTGCAGATGACCTATGCCTGCTGTCACCCACAGCACATGGCCTACAGCAGAGCCTGGACCTGCTAGAGCAGTACTGCTAGACCTGGGCCCTGGCTGTAAACCCCAAAAGACTAAAATAATGATTTTCCAGAGAAGATCCAGATCTCAGGGAATTAGACCAAAATTCTCAATTGGTACAAAATATATAGAGTACTGCACACACTACAATTACTTAGGTTTAAAAATAAGCTCAACTGGACACCTTAATGATGCAGTGAATGAACTGAGAGAGAAAGCATGCAGGGCTTGAAATACCTATTAAAATGTAGCTAAAACTAATTGAATGTGTCATTGAACCAATTGCACTTTATGGCAGCGAGGTGTGGGGCCCACTTGCAAAACAAGATTTTGTCACGTTCGTCGTAAGAATTATCGGACCAAGGTGCAGCGTGATATGGTTTCCACATGTTTATTAACTGAAACGCACAAAAACAATGAAGAATAAACGAAACGTGAAGACAATGGAGTGCTCACGGGCAACTACACATAAACAAGATCCCAAGGGAAATGGCTGCCTAAATATGATCCCCAATCAGAGACAACGATAAACAGCTGCCTCTGATTGGGAACCATACCAGGCCAACATAGAAACAAACAACCTAGATTACCCACCCTAGTTACACCCCGACCTAACCAAAATAGAGAATAACAAGGCTCTCTATGGTCAGGGAGTGACAGATTTCACCAAATGGGACAAACACCCCATTGAAACCCTGTAGAGTTCTGTAAGATTCTCATACATGTCCAGAGGAAAACGACAAACAATTCATGCAGGGCAGAATTAGGCCAATATCCACTAATAATAAAAACTAAAAAAAGAGCAGTTAAGTTTTGGAAACATTTAAAATACAGTGACCCCAGTGATCACATATCATTACCAAAGCCCTGTAATGCCAAGAGCTGAGCAAAGAAAAGAGTCCCCTCATCCAGCTGGTCCTGGTCCTGAGTTCACAAACCTGTTCTACTAACACACTGAAGCCTCAGTCCCCTCATCCAGCTGTTCCTGGAACTGTTCACAAACCTGTTCTACTAACACACTGAAGCCTCAGTCCCCTCATCCAGCTGTTCCTGGAACTGTTCACAAACCTGTTCTACTAACACACTGAAGCCTCAGTCCCCTCATCCAACTGGTCCTGGAGCTGAGTTCACAAACCTGTTCTACTAACACACTTAAGCCTCAGTCCCCTCATCCAGCTGGTCCTGGAGCTGAGTTCACAAACCTGTTCTACTAACACACTGAAGCCTCAGGACCAGAACATCCAATCAATCAGAATAAAACAAACCTGTTCTACTAACACACTGAAGCCTCAGTCCCCTCATCCAGCTGGTCCTGGGGCTGAGTTCACAAACCTGTTCTACTAACACACTGAAGCCTCAGGACCAGAACATACAATCAATCAGAATAAAACAAACCTGTTCTACTAACACACTGAAGCCTCAGTCCCCTCATCCAGCTGGTCCTGGGGCTGAGTTCACAAACCTGTTCTACTAACACACTGAAGCCTCAGGACCAGAACATCCAATCAATCAGAATAAAACAAACCTGTTCTACTAACACACTGATGCCTCAGTCCCCTCATCCAGCTGGTCCTGGGGCTGAGTTCACAAACCTGTTCTACTAACACACTGAAGCCTCAGTCCCCTCATCCAGCTGGTCCTGGGGCTGAGTTCACAAACCTGTTCTACTAACACACTGAAGCCTCAGGACCAGAACATCCAATCAATCAGAATAAAACAAACCTGTTCTACTAACACACTGATGCCTCAGTCCCCTCATCCAGCTGGTCCTGGGGCTGAGTTCACAAACCTGTTCTACTAACACACTGAAGCCTCAGGACCAGAACATCCAATCAATCAGAATAAAACAAACTACAACACAGTCAAAACAAAACTACATTGCTTATTGGGAAACACAAGCACAAGCACAAAGTGAAATGCAGTGCTATCTGGCCCTAAATCGACAGTACACCGTGGCTAACTATTTGACCATGTTTACTGATCAAAACCTTAGAAAAACCTTGACAAAGTACAGGCTCAGTGAGCACAGCCTTGCCATTGAGAAGGGTAGACAGGAAAACCTGTCTCCCCGTAGAGGAAAGGCTGTGCAACCACTGCACCACAGCAGAACCTGAGACAGAGCTGCATTTCCTGACAAAATGTCCAAAATATAAAACAATTAGAGAGTGTCATTTCCCCAAATTTGAAACCCTTATTCAAGGTTTCAAAGACCTCTCTGATGTGAATAGGCTACCTGTCCTGTTGGGGGAGGACGCAGAGAGCTGTGGGTTGGCAGCGCACTACATTGCTGCCTGGCATAAGATGAGGGACAGTGTCTGACAGACCAATCAACCTGCACATGTCCTCTACTGTATGATTATTGTTATTGTTCAATGTATGGTTATTTTGACCCTTGGATATTGTTGTTACTGTTGTCCCGTTGACAATTTAGATTCTTATTATCTTAATATTGTAAACATCCAAAGTAAGCTTGGGCAATATGTACAATAAAGCAAATTGAAATGAATTGAACAATTGAGAGAGAGAGAGATAATGAAGGAATGAGAGAATGGGAAAGGGGAAAGGGGAAAAGGGGAAAGGGGAAAGGGGAAAGGGAAAAGGGGAAAGGGGAAAGGGGAAAGGGAAAAGGGAAAAGGGGAAAGGGGAAAGGGGAAAGGGGAAAGGGGAAAGGGGAAAGGGGAAACGGGAAAGGGGAAAGGGGAAAGGGGAAACGGGAAAGGGGAAAGGGGAAACGGGAAAGGGGAAAGGGAAAAGGGGAAAGGGGAAACGGGAAAGGGGAAAGGGGAAAGGGGAAACGGGAAAGGGGAAAGGGGAAAGGGGAAACGGGAAAGGGGAAAGGGGAATGGGGAAAGGGGAAAGGGGAAAGGGTAAAGGGGAAAGGGGAAAGGGGAAAGGCTCTCTTTTATTTATGGTTGTTTTCTGTATTTAACTTTCAGAAAATTAACACAATGGTCCAAGGATACTATTTCAGTCCATTTTAAAGTAGTCCCAATGTGATTAGGCTCAGTGCCTGATTTAAAGGGAGCTTTTTCCGGGCAGGGAGGAATACGAGAAAATGTGGTCTGGCTTCTGTCAGAAAGCTAAAAGGCAAGCAGCTTATTATTAGACCTATTAACTTGAGCATGGAGGCTTGTTTGATGTGTTCTGTGGCCAAATGACATCCTTATCACATCTGTTGTGTTTTGTGTTCCTGTATATATCACTACTCACAGGAGTAGGTCCTGAAAAGGTCCTGAAAAGTGTGTGTGTATGTGTGTGCATTTATTTACATCTGCAGATTTTTTTTATTGATGTATGTTCTGAGTATGTGCATTATATATGAGTGTGTATAGGGGTGGGGCAGTGTAGTGTGTGTGTGTGTGTGTGTGTGTGTGTGTGTGTGTGTGTGTGTGTGTGTGTGTGTGTGTGTGTGTGTGTGTGTGTGTGTGTGTGTGTGTGTGTGTGTGTGTGTGTGTGTGTGTGCGTGCGTGTGTTTTATCACTAAGCCTGAAAGCGTTAGCGGGAATGGGAGAAGGTCTGGAATCCTGGGATGACATCATTATCCATGATGTCAGTGCTGCGGGCTGGGGTGACTTTGGCCCATGTGATGGTTGGTTGGGGTGAGGTCACACTTTTACTTTTAACCCGCTGCTGCAGATACTCAACGGGCTAAAAGGAAGGTTTGTGGCTGGGCTGTTCAAAATCACCATTTCTTAACGCCGTCCTTTTTTTTGATTAATGAATTTGCACAAGAAGGTTATTTGGTAATGCTTCTTTTGTACCGTATCTATTGTCTTGGAAATATCTTCGTAGTTAATAATAACTGGTAGCATATCAAAATCCTATTTGGTCAAAGTTATTATCAAGATGCTTTAAGCTATGAATGCTGGTTTCATTGCCTTTTGTCTAGGTTCCTCAATGCTTCCAGTGCTCCCATAAAGCCTCTTTATTAACTTTCACATTTCTCAAACTATTTCCAACTACCAGCCCTTATTTGCTGTTTGCATAATCTATCAGGTTTGTTCCCTATTCCCCCGTCCTGCCTCTATGACCCCCCACCATGTCTAAACCCTACAGATGCTTACCTCTATCTATCCCTCCATGTCTAAACCATACAGATGCTTACCTCTAACTATCTATCCCTCCATGTCTAAACCCTGCGGATGCTTACCTCTAACTATCCCTCCATGTCTAAACCCTATGGATGCTTACCTCTAACTATCCCTCCATGTCTAAACCCTATGGATGCTTACCTCTAACTATCTCTCCATGTCTAAACCATACGGATGCTTACCTCTTACTAACTATCCCTCCATGTCTAAACCCTGCAGATGCTTACCTCTTACTATCCCTCCATGTCTAAACCCTATGGATGCTTACCTCTAACTATCTCTCCATGTCTAAACCATACGGATGCTTACCTCTTACTAACTATCCTTCCATGTCTAAACCCTACAGATGCTTACCTCTTACTAACTATCCCTCCATGTCTAAACCCTGCGGATGCTTACCTCTTACTATCCCTCCATGTCTAAACCCTACAGTGCTTACCTCTTACTAACTATCCCTCCATGTCTAAACCCTATGGATGCTTACCTCTTACTATCCCTCCATGTCTAAACCATACGGATGCTTACCTCTTACTAACTATCCCTCCATGTCTAAACCCTATGGATGCTTACCTCTTACTAACTATCCCTCCAGGTTGTACTTGACTGCTCTTAAACCCCACACCCCCATTCCCATCCCCATCCACACACAGAAACATGAACGCACACGCACACGCACACACACACACACACACACAGCAGCCCATCCAGGTCATTGGCATTCCGGTGCAGCCCGCCGACCGAAGGTGCAGACTGAGCGTGTGCCAAACACATAAACCTACATATACCCCTTGCTGCCATTACCTCATCATCATGATATCAAACTACTGTCTCACACTGTTAACTTCACACAGCTATGTTCACCATCCTCCTTTAAAAGTACATTAGACTTGGCCCGTCTGTGCCACAACCCTTACTCAGAGAGGCACAGAGAGACAAAAGGAAAACTGAGTGTTGAGTTTGTGAAACATTTAGGTAATGCTTTGAAATGGGTGGTTATATACAAGGAAGCTGATTTGCACCTGTACAAAGTTTATGCACCTAGCGATGTGACGAGCAACGTAGAGGAGAGGAAGTCACTTCAGACAACTGAGATGTACCCATTCCATCTGACTCAAAGTTCAGAAGTCACTTCAGACAAATGAGATGTACCCATTCCATCTGACACAAAGTTCAGAAGTCACTTCAGACAACTGAGATGTACCCATTCCATCTGACTCAAAGTTCAGAAGTCACTTCAGACAACTGAGATGTACCCATTCCATCTGACACAAAGTTCAGAAGTCACTTCAGACAACTGAGATGTACCCATTCCATCTGACTCAAAGTTCAGAAGTCACTTCAGACAACTGAGATGTACCCATTCCATCTGACTCAAAGTTCAGAAGTCACTTCAGACAACTGAGATGTACCCATTCCATCTGACTCAAAGTTCAGAAGTCACTTCAGACAACTGAGATGTACCCAATTCCATCTGACTCAAAGTTCAGAAGTCACTTGAGACAACTGATTTTTGCAATTCGTTCCGGTCATTGGCAGCAGAGAATTGGAAGGAAAGGCGGCCAAAGGAGGTGTTGGCTTTGGGGATGACCAGTGAAATATACCTGGTGGAGCGTGTGTTATGGGTGGGTGTTGTTATGGTGACCAGTGAGCTGAGATAAGGCGGGATTTACCTAGCAAAGAATAGAATACCTGGAGCCGGTGGGTTTGACGACGAATATGTAGCGAGGGCCAGCCAACGAGAGCATACAGGTCGCAGTGGTCAGTAGCACATGGGGCTTTGGTGACAAAATGGATGGCACTGTGATAGACTACATCCAATTTGCAAAGTAGAGTGTTGGAGACTATTTTGTAAATGACATCGCCGAAGTCAAGGATCGGTAGGATGGTCAGTTTTAGGAGGGTATGTTTGGCAGCATGAGTGAAGGAGGCTTTGTTGCAAAATAGGAAGCCAATTCTAGATTTCATTTTGGATTGGAGATGCTTAATGTGAGTCTGGAAGGAGAGTTTACAGTCTAACCAGACACCTAGGTATTTGTAGTTGTCCACATATTCTAAGTCAGAATCGCCCAGAGTAATGATGCTAGGCGGGCAGGTGCGGGTAGCAATCGGTTGATGAGCATGCATTTAGTTTTATGAGCCTTTAAGAGCTCGTTTGGAGGTTTGTTAACACAGTGTCCAAGGAAGGGCCAGATGTATACAGAATGGTGTCGTCTGAGTAGAGGTGGATCAGAGAATCACCAGCAGCAAGAGCGACATCATTGATATATACAGAGAAAAGTGTCAGCCCAAGAATTGAACCCCGTGGCACCCCCGTAGAGACTGCCAGGGGTCCGGACAACAGGTCCTCTGATTTGACACATTGAACTCTATCTGAGAGGTAGTTGGCTAACCGGTCGAGGCAGTCATTTGAGAAACCAAGGCTATTGAGTCTGCCGATAAGAATGCGGTGACTGACAGAGTCGAACGCCTTGGCCAGGTCGATGAAAAAGGCTGCACAGTACTGTCATTTATCTATGGCAGTTATGATATCGTTTAGGACCTTGAGCGTGGCTGAGGTGCATCCATGACCAGCTCGGAAACCAGATTGCAAAGGGGAGACGGTACGGTGGGATTCAAAATGGTCAATGATCTGTTTGTTAACTTGGCTTTCGAACACTTTTGAAAGGCCGGGCAGGATGGATTTAGGTCTGTAACAGTTTGGGTCTAGAGTGTCTCCCCCTTTGAAGAGGGGGATGACCGCTGCAGCTTTCCAATCTTTAGGGATCTCAAACATTACGAAAGAGAGGATGAACAGGTGAGCAAGAGAGGGTACAGATTGTCTAGCCTAGCTGAGTTGTAGGGATACAGATTTTGCAGCTCTTTCAGAACATCAGCTATCTGGATTTGGGTGAATGAGAGAGGGGGGGGGGCTTGGGCAAGTTGCTGCGGGGGGTGCAGAGCTTTGGCCGGGGTAGGGGCAGCCAGGTGGAAAGCGTGGCCAGCCATAAAAAATGTTTATTGAAATTCTCGATAATCGTAGATTTATCGGTGGTGATATTGTTTCCTAGCCTCAGTGCAGTGAGCAGCTGGCAGGAGGTGCTCTTATTTTCCATGGACCTTACGGTGTCCCAGAACTTTTTGGAATTAGTTCTACAGGATGCAAATTTCTGTTTGAAAAAGCTAGCCTTTGCTTTCCTAACTGACTGTGTATATTGGTTCCCGACTTCCCTGAAAGCATATTGAGGGGTTACACAACAGGGTGTTTTTGTGCTGAGTGAACCAAGGCTATATCTGTTCTTTGTTCTACATTTTTTGAATGGGGCATGCTTATTTAAGATGGTGAGGAAAGCAAGTTTAAAGACCAGGCATCCTCTACTGACGGGATGAGGTCAATATCCTTCCAGGATACCTGGGCCAGGTTGATTAGAAAGGCCTGCTCACTGAAGTGTTTTAGGGAGCGTTTGACAGTGATGAGGGGTGGTCGTTTGACTCTGGGCACATTACAGGCAGTGAGGCAGTGATCGCTGAGATCCTGGTTGAAGACAGAAGAGGTGCATTTAGAGGCAAAGTTGGTCAGGATGATATTATGATTGTGCCCATGTTTACTGATTTGTGGTTGTACCTGGTAGGTTCCTTGATAATTTGCGTGAGATTGAGGGCATCTAGTTTAGATTGTAGGATGACCGGGTGCTAAACATATCCCAGTTTAGGTCACCTAACAGTACGAATTCTGAAGATAGATGGGGGGCAATCAATTCACATATGGTGTCCAGGGCACAGGTGACGGCAGAGAAGGTCTATAACAAGCGGCAACAGTGAGAGACTTATTTCTGGAAAGGTGGATTTTTAAAAGTAGAAGCTCAAACTATTTGGGCATAGACCTGGATGGTATGACAGAACTCTGCAGGCTATATCTGCAGTAGATTTAACATGCCACTCTCGACAGTGTAAGACAGGGATAAACGATGGCCGTAATGAGAAATATATATGGTCCCCTGTTGGTAAATTTAGAATCTAACTGTGTCGGTGTGTGCTAAATTGAGGATCTTGAAATTGAGTGATAACCATGATAACCATGATAACCACGATAACCACGATAACCACGATAACCATGATAACCACGATAACCACGATAACCATGATAACCATGATAACCATGATAACCATGATAGTAGGGGTTTTGTTTTACCATGGTATCAGAATTGTAATGTTAAAGCGCATCAATACGTATGGCTTTCTGGATGATACAGTATAATTGACTTGAGCATGTTTTAGTATGTTTATAGCTATATAAGTGGACTAGCAGTAATGACTAACGTGTCATGGGTTAGATGGATGATTTATGTGCAAATGTGCACTACCGTTCAAAAGTTTGGGGTCACTTAGCAATGTCCTATTCCCCAGGCGCTCTCTTTTGACGACTTCTGTAACCGTAATAGCCTTGGTTTCATGCATGTTAACATTAGAAGCCTCCTCCCTAAGTTTGTTCTATTCACTGCTTTAGCACACTCTGCCAACCCGGATGTTCTAGCTGTGTCTGAATCCTGGCTTAGGAAGACCACCAAAAACTCAGACATTTTAATTCCAAACTACAACATTTTCAGACAAGATAGAACTGCCAAAGGGGGCGGTGTTGCAATCTACTGCAAAGATAGCCTGCAGAGTTCTGTCCTACTATCCAGGTCTGTACCCAAACAATTTGAACTTCTACTTTTAAAAATCCACCTCTCTAAAAACAAGTCTCTCACTGTTGCCGCCTGCTATAGACCACCCTCTGCCCCCAGCTGTGCTCTGGACACCATATGTGAACTGATTGCCCCCCATCTATCTTCAGAGTTCGTGCTGCTAGGCGACCTAAACTGGAACATGCTTAACACCCCAGCCATCCTACAATCTAAACTTGATGCCCTCAATCTCACACAAATTATCAATGAACCTACCAGGTACCTCCCCAAAACCTTAAACACGGGCACCCTCATAGATATCATCCTAACCAACTTCCCCTCTAAATACACCTCTGCTGTCTTCAACCAAGATCTCAGCGATCACTGCCTCATTGCCTGCATCCGTAATGGGTTTGACCGCCACTCATCACTGTAAAACGCTCCCTGAAACACTTCTGCGAGCAGGCCTTTCTAATCGACCTGGCCGGGGTATCCTGGAAGGATATTGATCTCATCCCGTCAGTAGAGGATGCCTGGATATTTTTAAAAAATGCCTTCCTAACCATCCTAAATAAACATGCCCCATTCAAGAAATTTAGAACCAGGAACAGATATAGCCCTTGGTTCTCCCCAGACCTGACTGCCCTTAACCAACACAAAAACATCCTATGGCGTTCTGCATTAGCACCGAACAGCCCCCGTGATATGCAGCTGTTCAGGGAAGCTAGAAATCATTATACACAGGCAGTTAGAAAAGCCAAGGCTAGCTTTTTCAAGCAGAAATTTGCTTCCTGCAACACTAACTCAAAAAAGTTCTGGGACACTGTAAAGTCCATGGAGAATAAGAACACCTCCTCCCAGCTGCCCACTGCACTGAAGATAGGAAACACTGTCACCACTGATAAATCCACCATAATTGAGAATTTCAATAAGCATTTTTCTACGGCTGGCCATGCTTTCCACCTGGCTACTCCTACCCCGGACAACAGCACTGCACCCCCAAAAGCAACTCGCCCAAGCCTTCCCCATTTCTCCTTCTCCCAAATCCATTCAGCTGATGTTCTGAAAGAGCTGCAAAATCTGGACCCCTACAAATCAGCCGGGCTAGACAATCTGGACCCTTTCTTTCTAAAATGATCTGCCGAAATTGTTGCCACCCCTATTACTAGCCTGTTCAACCTCTCTTTCGTGTCGTCTGAGATTCCCAAAGATTGGAAAGCAGCTGCGGTCATCCCCCTCTTCAAAGGGGGGGACACTCTTGACCCAAACTGCTACAGACCTATATCTATCCTACCGTGCCTTTCTAAGGTCTTCGAAAGCCAAGTCAACAAACAGATTACCGACCATTTCGAATCTCACCATACCTTCTCTGCTATGCAATCTGGTTTCAGAGCTGGTCATGGGTGCACCTCAGCCACGCTCAAGGTCCTAAACGATATCTTAACCGCCATCGATAAGAAACATTACTGTGCAGCCGTATTCATTGATCTGGCCAAGGCTTTCGACTCTGTCAATCACCATATCCTCATCGGCAGACTCGACAGCCTTGGTTTCTCAAATGATTGCCTCGCCTGGTTCACCAACTACTTCTCTGATAGAGTTCAGTGTGTCAAATCGGAGGGTCTGCTGTCCGGACCTCTGGCAGTCTCTATGGGGGTGCCACAGGGTTCAATTCTTGGACCGACTCTCTTCTCTGTATACATCAATGAGGTCGCTCTTGCTGCTGGTGAGTCCCTGATCCACCTCTACGCAGACGACACCATTCTGTATACTTCCGGCCCTTCTCTGGACACTGTGTTAACAACCCTCCAGGCAAGCTTCAATGACATACAACTCTCCTTCCGTGGCCTCCAATTGCTCTTGAATGCAAGTAAAACTAAATGCATGCTCTTCAACCGATCGCTGCCTGCACCTACCCGCCTGTCCAACATCACTACTCTGGACGGCTCTGACTTAGAATACGTGGACAACTACAAATACTTAGGTGTCTGGTTAGATTGTAAACTCTCCTTCCAGACCCATATCAAACATCTCCAATCCAAAGTTAAATCTAGAATTGGCTTCCTATTTCGCAACAAAGCATCCTTCACTCATGCTGCCAAACATACCCTTGTAAAACTGACCATCCTACCAATCCTCGACTTTGGCGATGTCATTTACAAAATAGCCTCCAATACCCTACTCAACAAATTGGATGCAGTCTATCACAGTGCAATCCGTTTTATCACCAAAGCCCCATATACTACCCACCATTGCGACCTGTACGCTCTCGTTGGCTGGCCCTCGCTTCATACTCGTCGCCAAACCCACTGGCTCCATGTCATCTACAAGACACTGCTAGGTAAAGTCCCCCCTTATCTCAGCTCGCTGGTCACCATAGCATCTCCCACCTGTAGCACACGCTCCAGCAGGTATATCTCTCTAGTCACCCCCAAAACCAATTCTTTCTTTGGCCGCCTCTCCTTCCAGTTCTCTGCTGCCAATGACTGGAACGAACTACAAAAATCTCTGAAACTGGAAACACTTATCTCCCTCACTAGCTTTAAGCACCAACTGTCAGAGCAGCTCACAGATTACTGCACCTGTACATAGCCCACCTATAATTTAGCCCAAACAACTACCTCTTTCCCAACTGTATTTAATTTTAATTTATTTATTTATTTTGCTCCTTTGCACCCCATAATTTTTTTATTTCTACTTTGCACATTCTTCCATTGCAAAACTACCATTCCAGTATTTTACTTGCTATATTGTATTTACTTTGCCATCTTGGCCTTTTTTGCCTTTACCTCCCTTCTCACCTCATTTGCTCACATTGTATATAGACTTGTTTATACTGCATTATTGACTGTATGTTTGTTTTTACTCCATGTGTAACTCTGTGTCGTTTTATCTGTCGAACTGCTTTGCTTTATCTTGGCCAGGTCGCAATTGTAAATGAGAACTTGTTCTCAACTTGCCTACCTGGTTAAATAAAGGTAAAATAAATAAAATAAATAAATAAAAAATGTCCACATTAAAATAACATCAAATTGATCAGAAATACAAGTGTAGACATTGTTAATGTTGTAAATGACTATTGAAGCTAGAAGAGGCTGATGTTTAATGGAATATCTACATAGGCGTACAGAGGCCTATTATCAGCAACCATCCCCCTGTGTTCCAATGGCACGTTGTGTTAGCTAATCCAAGTTTATATTTTTAAAAGGCTAATTGATCATTAGAAAACCCCTCTCCTACAACACTGTGTACTCCCTTCACAGAACAGCACAAACTGGCTATACCCAGAATAGAAAGAGGAGTGGGAGGCTCCTGTGCACAACTGAGCAAGAGGACATGTGCATTAGTGTGTCTAATTTGAGAAACAGACGCTTCACAAGTCCTCAACTGGCAGCTTCATTAAATAGTACCCACAAAACACCAGTCTCAACGTCAACAGTGAAGAGGCGACTCCGGGATACTGGCCTTCTAGGCAGACAGCACTCCACCACTATCTCTCTGAGAAATACATGTTTGTGTGATGTTACTGTACAAAATATTATAGCCAGATGCATTTTTTGGGGTGGTCCTGGGCCGAAAATGCTGTCGAATAGCTAGCTAGCATTATCATCTACAAACGAAACACTCTAACATGTCGACCATCTGGGTAACACTTTACCTGACACCCACGTTATGACACAGTCATAACACAGCCAACCATGAATAGTAACATAAACAAGGTATTTCCGATTGTTATTTATTTTTTAATATTATAAATAATAAAGCAACAATTTAAATAAATAAAGCAACAATTTCTAAAAACCTGTTTTAACTTTGTCATTATAGGGTATTGTGTGTATATTTATGAGGGAGCAAAATTATTCAATTGATTTTAGAATAAGGCTGTAATGTAACAAAATGTGTAAAAAGTCAAGGGGTCTGAATACTGTCTGAATGCATTTTAAGTTCAGTTAAGGACTGGGGAGTTTCAAGATTGAAAAAAACGTAATGGAGTTAAGCACAGGCGAAATCCTTGAGCAAAACCTGGTTCAGTCTGCTTCCACCAGACACTAGGAGACGAATTCACCTTTCTACAGGACAATAACAAAGAACATAGTGCCAAATCTACACTGGAGTTGCTTACCAAGAAACTTTACAGGTTCCTAAGTGGCTGAGTTTCAGTTTTGACTTAAATCTACTTGAAAATATATGGCAAGATCTAAAAACGTTTGTCTATGAATGATCAACAACCATTTTGACAGAACTTGAATTATTTTTTAAAGAATAATGGGCAAATGTTGCATACTCCAGGTGTGGAAAGCTCTTAGAGGCTTACCCAGAAAGACACACAGCTGTAATCGCTGCCAAAGGTGCTTCTACAATGTACTGACACAGGGGTGTGAATTCATTCAAGGGTTTTTCTTTATTTTTTACTATTTCGTAAATTATTGAAAAGTAGTGAAAACATCAAAACTATGAAATAACACATATGGAATCATGTAGTAACCAAAAAATAATTCTTCAAAGTAGCCACCCTTCGCCTTGATGACAGCTTTGCACACTCTTGGCATTCTCTCACCCAACTTCATGAGGAATGCTTTTCCAACAGTCTTGAAGGATTTCCCACATATGCTGAGCACCTGTTGGCTGCTTTATCTTCACTGCGGTCCAACTCATCCCAAACCATCTAAAGTGATTGTGGAGGCCAGGTCATCTGATGCAGCACTCCATCACCCTTCTTCTTGGTCAAATAGCCCTTACACAACCTGGAGGTGTGTTTAGGGTCATTGTCCTGTTGAAAAACAAATGATAGTCGCAAACCAGATGGGATGGTGTATCGCTGCAGAATGCTTTGGTAGTCATGCTGGTTAACTGTGCCTTGAATTCGAAATAAATCACTGACAGTGTCACCAGCAAAGCACCCCCACACCATCACACCTCCTCCTCCATACTTCACAGTGGGAACCACACATGCGAAGATCATCCGTTCACCTACTCTGCGTCTCACAAAGACACGGCAGTTGGAACCAAAAATCTTACATTTGGACTCATCAGACAAAAGGACGGATTTCTGCTGGTCTAATGTCCATTGTTCATGTTTTTTGGCCCAAGCAAGTCTCTTCTTCTTATTGGTGTCATTTAGTAGTGGTTTCTTTGCACCAACTTGAGCATGAAGGCCTGATTCATGCAGTCTCCTCTGAACAGTTGATGTTGAGATGTGTCTGTTACTTGAACTCGGTGAAGCATTTATTTGGGCTGCAATTACTTGTCTAACAGAACACAGAGGATGTTCTTTAGTGGAAGTCTCTCAAACATAATCCAGGTAGAAAAAATCCAGGTAGAATCAGGAATTCCCTAGGGTAGCTGTTTAGGCAAGTTGAGATGACTAAACTCTTTGGAGTAACCCTGGATTGTAAAACTGTCATGTTCAAAACATATTGATACAAAAGTAACTAAGATGGGGAGAAGTATGTCCATGATAAAGTGCTGCTCTGCATTCTTAACAACACTGTCAACAAGGCAGGTCCTACAGGCCCTAGTTTTGTCGCACCTTGACCACTGTTCAGTCGTGTGGTCACGTGCCACAAAACAAGGACTTAGGAAAATTGCAATTGGCTCAGAACAGGGCAGCACTGCTGGTTCTTAGACGTACACAGAGAGCTAATATTAATAATATGCATGTCAATCTCTCCTGGCTCTAAGTGGAGGAGAGATTGACTTCATCACTACTTGTATTTATGAGAGGTATTGACATGTTGAATGCACCAAGCTGTCTGTCTAAACTACTGTCACACAGCTCGGACACCCATGCATACCACACAAGACATGCCACAAGAGGTCTCTTCACAGTCCCCAAGTCCAGAACAGACTATGGGAGGCACACAGTACTACATAGAGCCATAACTACATGGAACTCTATTCCACATCAAGTAACTGATGCAAGCAGTAAAATGTGATTTAAAAAAACTGATAAAAAACACCTAATGGAACAGCGGGGACTGTGAAGCAACACAAACACAGACACATTCATACACACACCCGATAACATGGAGTAGGGCACGCAAAGTGTTGTAAAATCTGTGAATGTATTGTAATGTTATTAAAATTGTATAAACTGCCTTAATTTTGCTGGAGCCCAGGAAGAGTAGATGCTGCCTTGGCAACAGCTAATGGAGATCCATAATAAATACAAATACACATTTTTGGGGCTGGTAACTCTAATGAACTTATCCTCTGTAGCAGAGGTAACTCTGGGTCTTCCTTTCCTGTGGCGGTCCTCATGAGAGATAGTTTCATCATAGCACTTGATGGTTTTTGCGACTGCACTTACTGAAACTTTCAAAGTTCTTTACATTTTCCATATTTACTGACCTTCATGTCTTAAAATAATGATAGACTGTCATTTCTCGTTGCTTATTTGAGCTGTTCTTGCCATAATATAGACATGGTCTTTTACCAAATAGGGCTATCTTCTGTATACTAACCCTACCTTGTCACAACACAACTGATTGGCTCAAACGCATTAAGAAGGAAAGAAATTCCACAAATGAACTTTTAACAAGGTACACTTGTTAATTGAAATGCATTCCAGGTGACTACCTCATGAAGCTGGTTGACAGAATGCCAAGAGTGTGCAAAGCTGACATCAAGGCAAAGGGTGACTACTTTGAAGAATCTCAATGATAAAATATATTTAGATTTGTTTAACACTTTTTTGGTTACTACATGATTCCATATGTGTTATTTCATATTTTTGATGTCTTCACTATTATTATACAATAATATAAAATAAATAAAAACCCTTGAATGAGGAGGTGTGTCCAAAAGTTTCAATTATATTTGCTACAATATCTAAAGACATTTTGTTCACTTTTTCATTGTAGGGTATTATGTGTAGCATAGGTGAGAATTTGGTTTTATTTCATCCATTTTGAATTCAGGCTGTAACACAACAAAATGTGGAATAAATCTAGGGGTATGAATACTTTCTGAAGGCACTGTAGATGGTGTCTAGTTACACCATTTATGGATTTTCTTTTTGTGTAGTATAGGCTGGATCTTTTCTAATCACAGTTGCATAATTTCTATTAAATTTGTCAACCAGCCACTGATCTAATGGCTACAGAATGATTAGGTAACATATTTAATTAAATAAGTTGTTAGGTTGAAGTTTAGAGAGCGTCATCTTAAATATTATGATGGTCAGGGAAGAGATTATAATCACCAATGTTCCTTTTTAGAGAACGTTAGTGCTTACCTACATCTTTGTCTTAACTTGCTGGGACAACTTAACAAACGACAGAGTACACCTTGCATGTTCGAATGCTGAGAATTGCTATATAACAGACGATTACAGGTCTCAACTATTAAACCAATATGCTAACAGATTGGGATCTCATAATAGTAACACTACTAACTTATTGAGCTTAAATAGCACTATTCATTACATAAAGACATCTCAAAGTGCTGTAAAGCAACAACAAAAAACATGTCATTTAAAAACCACAACATCATTAATCATCATCAGTTGATCAACAGTCAAGACACTGAAGGTTGAGAAAGGTTACGGCGTGATTGAGGTCAGAGGAGGAGGAGTTCAAAGAGGAGAGCCAGAAACAGGCAAGCAGCAGGCAGTACGTTGTCATCACGGTGTCTCGCCATCCAAGCCGTCTGTGGCTTAGTTGTAGGACTCAGACAGATGAAGTTAGAGTTCCGTACTAGCCACTGAACTATCTTGCTACCTACTCTTTGCTACTACCAAAATTCAGCACCCACTTGGGTGATGCTACGACAGTCATGAGGCACCAGAAAGCACACCATACTTCAATAGTAATTCAGGAGTAGCCTTTTAACTTAGTCCTTCATATGGCCATGGTCATCTGTCATCTCTCTGTACACCTCTGCCTTCGGGCTTCTCTCCATTCTCAACCTGCAGTGAGCTGGCATAATCTAACCAAAACATTGCCTCCTAGCCAAAAACCCCTAAATTCAGTCTTGAATACGTGCTGGATTCAAACTATTCAGACTATAATAATAAGCTAAATCAATAGTTCATTCATAAAACCAAAAGTTTGTTAGGGAAAAATTCAATAAAAAACACAAATGATTACAAATATTTACACAACATGTACAGCAGCTCTCTGCCTAGGCTACCTCACAGACACTTTTGGACTTGTATTATTTCCCAGTGTTACCAATATCACTAAAACAAATATATATTTCTGCTATTTGTAACATTGTTGTTTCAATGAGTCAGTCTTGGTAAATCATTAGATCTGATGGCAAAAATGTACTATATGAGAAAAAAGAAGAAACCTGTACACTGCTCTTGATAGTATCACTGTACTATATCCCATGGTTTGGAAGACACATTTCAGTTGAATGCATTCAGTTGTACAACTGACTAGGTATCCCCCTTTCCCTAGTAGTGTACTTTGCCAACAATGGACATCACCACTCCCTACAGCACTGAATTTGTCCAACTGCTTGTGTGGAGCCTGAATCAAGTTTTTGTCTTTCTGAACACGAAGAATGATGTCACTATTCTTCCACACAGTCTGTCTTTCTGTTAATATATGCTGACATAAACCATCTTATACACTACTTAGATACAAATGTGCTTAAAATGTCAATCTGCTTATCGATTATGCGTGTTCGGTCATAATGTCGTTTGACATTGCTCTGACACTTAGAAAAAAAAGTTGCTATCTAGAACCAAAAAGGGTTCTTCGGCTGTCTCCATAGGAGAACGTTTTGAATAACCCCTTTCGGTTCCATGCAGAAACCTTTCCACAGAGAGTTCTACATGGAACCCAAAATAGTTATACCTGAAACTAAAAAGGGTTCTACCTTGAATTTAAAAGGGTTCTCCTATGGAGACAGCCGCAGAACCCTTTTGTAACCATTTTTTCTAAGAGTGTAGTGTCAGACCAGTGGAGCGTTGTATTTGCCAAATGCCTGAGTGCTCTTGGGTTGAAGAATGCATGAAAAGATGAAAAGAGTCATTTGACTTGGGAGGGAAAATGACAGGTTTCATTGTTGTAAATGGCTGCACAGATCCATCATATGAACAATTTCACTAAGAGACTGAATCATTATTTTACACTGACACTGGCTCCATTCATCTTCTGAGGTAAGACCCAAATGAGGACAAGGTTTCTGATGTTAGGATCTCAGGACATACACACTTTTATCTGTCTGCAAATCTATATTTCTGCCTGTCTCTACCTTCATCCATCAGTACGTCTGTCCGTCTGCACCGTCCATTTTTTAAACTTCATTCCATCATATTTATGAGCTTTCTTTGGGCATCTCTTAGAAGTCAGTCTGTTTGACTTCATCAAGTGATGTTTACCCCTGGCCTGTATAAATGGACTGACAGGTGTCAATGTAGTGCCTGTGAGTTTGTCACTCAGTGGATTCAGACTGATTCAGTAGAGCCATCCATTTCAGACGGCAGGGGGCAGGATGCCTCAGAGAGAAGACGTCATCCTTTAAAGAAGGAGAGAGAGAAGGAGAGAGAGAACTGCTGACAAACACAGTTACACATGTGGGCCCGTTTCAAACACTTGCGAAATACATATCCCTCCCTCCCTCCCTCCCTCCCTCCCTCCCTCCCTCCCTCCCTCCCTCCCTCCCTCCCTCCCTCCCTCCCTCCCTCCCTCCCTCCCTCCCTCCCTCCCTCCCTCCCTCCCTCCCTCCCTCCCTCCCTTTATCCCAGATCTAAATAGCTTGTGAAAGGAAAATAATGGTCACCTTGCTGCATTCTGTCACCACCTCCTAGATTTCTATAGAGTGTCTGGAATCATTTTATTCCTGATCCATCCTGGCACGCCAGTGAACGATCCGGCTAATCTTCTAATGGCTGGGGCTGTCGGCGCTGTCATGTAGCAGCCCGTAAACCAGGAAGTGGAGGGATCTCCACAGCACCGACCTCAGCAGCGCAGGGCCCCCTGATGGTTCTCCCCCGCTACGCAACTGAGGAAGAGAAGAAAACGTTGCTGTCATGTGGAGAGATAGATCACATGTTTTCTGATCCAGCAGAGTGAGGGAAAGAGTTTATAGCCTTAGAAAGCCCAGATGATAGAGACATGGTACCTGGCAGATGAGAGGAGGAGAAGGGGGGGGGGAGGGGGGTCAGAACTACTGCTTCTAAGACAAGGCAACTACTAGATTACTACTAACACTAGGATGCTACTACCACTACTACTGCTACTAGAACTACTACTAATACTACTACTAGAACTACTACTACTACTACTACGACTACTACTAGAACTACTACTACTACTACTACTACTACTACTACTACTGCTACTAATACTACTACTAGAACTACTACTACTACTACTACGACTACTACTAGAACTACTACTACTACTACTACTAAAACTACTACTGCTACTACTACTAGAACTACTACTACTACTACTACTACTACTACTACTACTAGAACTACTACTAATACTACTAGAACTACTACTAATACTACTACTAGAACTACTACTACTAGTAGCAGTAGTACTACTACTACTACAACTACTAGAACTACTACTACTACTACTACTACTACTACTACTACTACTAGAACTACTACTAATACTACTACTAGAACTACTACTAATACTACTACTAGAACTACTACTAATACTACTACTAGAACTACTACTACTACTACTACTAGAACTACAACTCCTAGAACTACTACTAATACTACTAATAGAACTACTACTACTACTACTACTGCTACTAGTAGTAGTAATAGTACTACTACTACTACAACTACTAGAACTACTACTACTACTACTACTACTACTACTACTACTACTAGAACTACTACTAATACTACTACTAGAACTACTACTAATACTACTACTAGAACTACTACTAATACTACTACTAGAACTACTACTAATACTACTACTAGAACTACTACTACTACTACTACTAGAACTACAACTCCTAGAACTACTACTAATACTACTAATAGAACTACTACTACTACTACTACTACTAGTAGTAGTAATAGTACTACTACTACTATAACTACTACTAGAACAACTACTACTAGAACACCTACTAGTACGAGTAGTACTACTACTAGAACTACTACTACTAGAACAACTACTAGAACTACTACTACTACTCATACTACTACAACTACTACTAATACTACTACTAGAACTACTTCTACTAGAACAACTACTATTACTACTTCGACTACAACTACAACAACACCTACTACTACAACTACAACTACTACTACAACAACAACAACAACAACTACTACTACAACAACAACTACTACAACAACTACTACTAATACTACAACTAGAACTACTACTACTACTAGAACTACTAATACTACTAGTAGTACTACTACTAGAACTACTACTACTAGAACAACTACTATTACTACTTCGACTACAACTACAACAACAACAACTACTGCAACAACAACTACTACAACAACCATAACCACACCAACTACTACTACAACAACTCAGTGGTGTAAAATACTTAAGTAAAAATACTTTAAAGTACCACTTAAGTAGTTTTGGGGGGTATCTTATAGTTTGACAACTTTTATTTTAATTTAATTCCTAAAGAAAATAATGTACTTTTTACTACATACATTTTCCCTGACACCTAAAAGTACTTTTACACTTTGAATGCTTAGCAGGGCAGGAAAATGGTCAAATTCAAGTATTTATCAAGAGAACATCCCTGGTCATCTCTACTGCCTCTGATCTGGCGGACTCACTAAACACAAATGCTTCGTTTGTTGGAGTGTGCCCCTGGCTATCGGAATATAAAATATCAAAATAATCTGCAGTCTGGTTTGCTTAATATAAGGAAACTGAAATTATTTATTTTCCTTTTGATACATAAGTATATTTGAGCAATTACACTTACTTTTGATACTTAAGTATATTTAAAACCAAATACTTTTAGACTTTTAATCAAGTAGTATTTTACTGGGTGACTCACTTTTACTTGAGTCATTTTCTATTAAGGTATCTTTACTTTAACTCAAGTGTGACAATTGGGTACTTTTTTCACCATTGCTACTACTACTGCTAATGCTGCTACTACTACTACTGCTACTACTGGTACTACTACTACTACTACTACTGCTACTACTGGTACTACTACTACTACTACTAATGCTACTACTGCTAATGCTACTACTACTACTGCTACTACTGGTACTACTACTACTACTACTACTAATGCTACTACTGCTAATGCTACTACTACTACTGGTACTACTACTACTAATGCTACTACTACTACTACTACTACTACTACTGCTACTACTGGTACTACTACTACAACTACTAATGCTACTACTACTACTGCTAATGCTACTACTACTACTGCTACTACTGGTACTACTACTACTACTACTACTACTACTGGTACTACTACTACTACTACTGCTACTGCTAATGCTACTGCTACTACTATTACTACTACTACTATTCTACTACTACTACTACTACTACCCCCTGCTAAGCTCTAGCACCACTGTTATGTACACATCTGTCCAGACCTGAGCTGGCCTTGGAGACCAGAGACACTGGTGCCCTTGCGGCCTGGACTCTCATAAATATAAAAATCAACACACATCCACAGAGAGCTTTTCTCCTTCATGAGTGTTTGTTTTAATTACAGCTCAGTGTGTTTTCTGAACTGCCTGTCATTTCTGCCAGCTGAGAGACTCTCGGAGCCGTCTGCGGGCTGTGGCAGTCTAGTGGTCTACAGATGTACCACATCAGCTGTGATCCATTGTTCCTTAGAGACTAGCGAGTTGTGTGTGTGTGTGTGTGTGTGTGTGTGTGTGTGTGTCTGTCTGTGTCTGTGTTTGTGTCTGTGTCTGTGTATGAGATAGTATGAGTGTGTATGTGTGTGAGAGAGATAGAGATAGTGTGTGTGTGTGCCTGTGTGTGTGTGTGTGTGTGTGTGTGTGTGAGGACCTTGTTCATAGTTAACAGTAATTATGGTTAGGGATGGTGGTGATGGGGGTTGATGTCTAGATGGCTGGACAGACAGAGGCGGAGAGGAGGGAAAAGGGCCCAGGGTTTGGAGTAATCTGTGAAGATTTACCCAAGCGGCGGAGCCCCCTTATGGGGTAGACAACACTGTTTTAGGGCCCCACATGGTGGCTGTCATGGTTAGTGGTTATACTGTCGTCAATGTCCTCATTATAACATACAGAATAGCATGTCCCAGACCCCTTCCACCCTCATACAATGAACACGGGAGAAAAGGATATAGGGAGGGAAAGACAGACAGATGTAGAGATATACAGACAGACAGACAGACAGATTATTTTCCTACCATTGGTCCTCTGCTCTCCCATGGAGAGTGATGCTGGGAATAACTAGTCAATGTCAGGAGGCACAACAGGGGGAAAAATGCAAGCTGTTTTACGGGAAGAGGGAGTTTCTCTGGTGTAACGTCCAAAGGGAAGGGGAGGGGGGGGGGGAGTGTGTGTCTATGTGTGTGTGAGTGTGTGTGTGTCCAGTCGAGAGTTTAGACATTAGTGTTATGCTAGAGGAAATGCCATTGTGACTGCCAGGAATGCTTTCCTCCGGTGTGATGTGTATTTCCAGACAGTGGGATTGTTTTAATTCCTGGCTTGCTGTTAGAATGTTCTGACATCACAAAGGGGTTCCACTCCGCCTTCCGCATTCCGCTTCCCGCTCTTCCTTCATGCTCCCACCCATATTTGGAAGAGAAAGCAAGGGAAACCCGGATGGTGACTCAGAGGTTTCTGCTGCCAAGGGGGAATTCGCCACATCTGTGTGTGTGTGTGTGTGAGAGTTCTCACTTAGATTTAGACAAAGAATTCATGGAGGGCTACACAACCTACTTCAGAATCTTTTATAGCTGAGCATTTGATTTTAAAACAAACACTATGAACATAAAAGGCCCAATCAGGAGCTGCTGAAATACTACTTCTGGGTTTCTGCTACTGTATCATCGCAGCGGCTGAAGAAGACACACAAACATTACATATTCCCTGAAAAGTGCACTACTTTTGACCAGAGACCTATATATGGTGCCAATTTGAGACAAACTGTTAGACCTTACAGGAGGCCCCATTACTTCCTGTATGACAGTAGTATGAACCCAAGGGGTGAATATTGACCCCCTCCAGACCATATCCTGCACACCACTCTCCCAGCAATCTCCCTCCTGCCACTACCGCATCACTGTAGAGCCAGCAGACAGACCATAGAAGGCGAGTAGAGGAGAGGATGGGTTGGGAGGGGCTGTGGACAGATGTTGCAGCCCCCTCTACTTGGTGTGACTGAGGAGGACAACTCCGGGGAGGTCTGAGGTATCAACTGTAACCAAGAACAAATCTGAGTCCCGCTGCGCTGCTCATCTGAGTCATATGGCGACACGCGGTCAACTGGGGTGTGGTTGCCAAAGTGTGACCAACCGACCGACCGACTGATCAACCAACCAAACAACCACATCTAGACTGGACGGCCCCAGTAGAGGGAGAAAAATCTGCCCCCACCCAGCCTTATCCCTCAACACAGACCCACGCCTGCCTGCCCATCACTACCCTATCCCCCCTCCCTCCTCAAGCCAAAAATAAAGCAGGGATAGAGTGAGAAATAAATTAAATAAAACAGAAAAGTAAGGAGTCAGAAAGAAAGAGTGTTTCTGTGACATTGTGCTCCTTTGTAGCTGTATGGTTGAGGGAGAGAGCAGAGAGGTTAGATGGAGAGAGAGAGGTAAAATGGAGAAAGAGAGAGGTTAGATGGAGAGGGGAGGAGAGGGTTAGGCAACACTAGAGCAGAGGTTAGATGGAAAGAGAGAGGTTAGATGGAGAGAGAGATAGGTTAGATGGAGAGGGGAGGAGAGGATTAGGCAACACTAGAGCAGAGAGGTTAGATGGAGAGGAGAGGGTTAGGCAACACTAGAGCAGAGAGGTTAGATGGAGAGGGGAGGAGAGGGTTAGGCAACACTAGAGCAGAGAGGTTAGATGGAGAGGAGAGGGTTAGGCAACACTAGAGCAGAGAGGTTAGATGGAGAGGGGAGGAGAGGGTTAGGCAACACTAGAGCAGAGAGGTTAGATGGAGAGGAGAGGGTTAGACAACACTAGAGCAGAGAGGTTAGATGGAGAGGGGAGGAGAGGGTTAGACCACACTAGAGCAGAGAGGTTAGATGGAGAGGAGAGGGTTAGGCCACACTAGAGCAGAGAGGTTAGATGGAGAGGAGAGGGTTAGACCACACTAGAGCAGAGAGGTTAGATGGAGAGGAGAGGGTTAGGCCACACTAGTCGTCTGGGCCCACTCTAACCCCTAACCACACCTACATTTAGAGCCACTTTGTTCTTGTCAGCGTGTGGAAGACAGAGACTACTGCTGTCTATCGTTCTCTGGTACCATCCTCAGTCAGAAAGGCTGTTGTTATTCTCACTAAGAGAGCACCCCCCACCTCCAACCCAACCACTGTCAATTGGACGTACTGAAAGAAAGCTTTCATTCATTGTTCTGTTCGTCGGGCTGCTTAATATCCACCTCCATATTAGACCTGGGTTCAAATGGTATTGGTTTGAAATACTTTAGCTAGATATAATACTAATAATACTATCTGCTTAATATTAATCTCTCTTGGTCATAAAACATGTAATCCACATATTTCACTCTTGCTCTTTCTGTCTGTTCCAGACCAGAAACCATCAACACATCAATAGAATTACACTCAAAGGGCTAATGTGGTTTTGGGCAAAAGTTGCATGTAACAGTACATTACGTTCAGGGTAGAACAGATGGTTATTATGAACATGTTTAGCAGGAATTTAAGTGCAGTTCTATGTGTGCCATTCAAGTCACTCTCCACCAGTGGAGGCTGGTGGGAGGAGCTATAGGAGGACAGGTTCATTGTGTTGGCTGGAATGGAATTAATGGAACGGAGTCAAACTTGTGGTTTGATGCCATTTGATACCGTTCCATTTATTCCATTCCAGCCATTACAATGAGCCTGTCTTCCTATAGCTCCTCCCACCACTGCCTCACATGCCTCAGGTGAAAGGGAGCTGCAGAGAAAAAACATACAAAAACAGAGAGAGTAAGAATATGAATACGAAAGAGAAATGAAGAGGGAAACGGGGGAGGAAAAGAGTAGGAAAGCACAAGAGATGGAAAATGTGAGGCAAACCCTAATGGGCCACATAGAGAAATTGAGAAAGAGAGGATCAGTGAGAAGAACAGAACAACAGAGGGAAGGAAAAATCCGGAGAGACAGATGGAGACGGGGAGATTGAGCCCTAGCTAGCTCCTCAGTGTAGATGTAGATGGAGACGGGGAGATTGAGCCCTAGCTAGCTCCTCAGCGTTGATGTAGATGGAGACAAGGAGATTGAGCCCTAGCCAGCTCCTCAGTGTAGATGTAGATGGAGACGGGGAGATTGAGCCCTAGCTAGCTCCTCAGCGTTGATGTAGATGGAGACGAGGAGATTGAGCCCTAGCCAGCTCCTCAGTGTATATGTAGATGGAGACAGGGAGATTGAGCCCTAGCCAGCTCCTCAGTGTATATGTAGATGGAGACAGGGAGATTGAGCCCTAGCTAGCTCCTCAGTGTAGATGTAGATGGAGAAGGGGAGATTGAGCCCTAGCTAGCTCCTCAGTGTATATGTAGATGGAGACGGGGAGATTGAGCCCTAGCTAGCTCCTCAGTGTAGATGTAGATGGAGAAGGGGAGATTGAGCCCTAGCTAGCTCTTCAGTGTATATGTAGATGGAGACGAGGAGATTGAGCCCTAGCTAGCTCCTCAGTGTAGATGTATCTGTCTGTATTTTTCCGGTGGGATGCAATCCACCCCATAGGGACTCCTCCATAGCAGTGCTTCAAAGCTCCGCTGGTCACCCAACAACACACAACCCTCCCTTGCCCTAACCTCCTTGTTAGCAAAACAAGCTAATTAGAGTCTCGTTAATGGGCTGTGCTACGAGTGCCTCTAGGATAGAGAGATCAACATGACGAAGGACCCTCAGAAACATGCCAGAGAGGCTACTGCACTTTAGCGTAGCTGAGACAGAAAGGCAAACACAAATGTGCTAAGTCAGCACTTCCTCAAAAGTACACACTTACATACTGTACGGACACGCACGCACACACACACACTAGAATACAGGATAATTGACTGTGTCTTGACTTTTTCCCCCTCTCCTTATATGACTCTGTAAGCAAGTTATCATCTCCAAGTCACAGAGACAAACAGAGGCAACACATTATCCTCAGGAACAGAGTCTGGCTGATAAGGATGAACAGAAGAGAGCCCAGCTGCCCTAAAGAGAGGCAGCGTGCCAACTGGGATAAACAAACACACAGGCTTATTTATCAGACTGAACAGTGAAGGAATAAAAAACAAGTGACTCACAGGAAACCCACTGGGAGATAAAATGTCACATCCTGTATGAGGCATCCATGCTGTCTCTCTCTCTCTCTCTCTCTCTCTCTCTCTCTCTCCCTCTCTCTCTCTCTCTCTCTCTCTCTCTCTCTCTCTCTCTCCCTCTCTCTCTCTCTCTCTCTCTCTCTGTGTGTGTGTCTGCAGTTCTCATCTCTTGAGGGCCAAGGAGTCCAAAAAGAAGCACTAAATGAAAACCTAGTGGGAGAATTATAAGAAGTCGGAACCTTTTTAAAATAATGAAGAACAATCCCCTTACAAAAAGTCTGTGCTAACTGATCCAACTTTCTGTCCTCTATAAGGATGAAGACATTTCCTAACGCAGCTACAGCCTCCAGGCCATCTCTTCATGATTTTCTGACGCCATCTAGTGGCATAAGTGTAAAACTGCTTCAGCACACTTAGCAGTAAGCCACACATCAAACTTTCTGAGTCTGACAACCGAAAATGGACAAACACTCAATGGGATACTTATTTGCATTACTCAATTATTAATCTGTTGGTTTGATTGTCAAATGACAAAATATTGCAGGTGCAGGCTAGCTGTGAATGACATTGAGTTTGTGTGTGGACAGGTCACCATGGGTGTGGACAGGCCACCATGGTTGTGGACAGGCCACCATGGGTGTGGCGGGCCACCATGGGTGTGGACAGGCCACCATGGGTGTGGACAGGCCACCATGTGTGTGGACAGGCCACCATGTGTGTGGACAGGCCACCATGTGTGTGGACAGGCCACCATGGGTGTGGACAGGCCACCATGTGTGTGGAAGAGAGAGTCCTGACAGTGGCGGTCGGTGACGTTTAAGATGAGGGAGGAAGATTTATTTTTTAAATTATAAGCATGGCCTTATTTCTATTACAGCATATTGGATGGCTGTCATTCATATTCCATTCAACCAGTTCACTGTATCATCGATAGGTTTAGGCTACTACATGATACTCTAATGTTGACAAAATATTGCAGGTGCAGGCTAGCTGTGAATGACATTGAGTTTGTGTGTGGACAGGCCACCATGGGTGTGGACAGGCCACCATGGGTGTGGACAGGCCACCATGGGTGTGGACAGGCCACCATGTGTGTGGACAGGCCACCATGTGTGTGGACAGGCCACCATGTGTGTGGACAGGCCACCATGGGTGTGGACAGGCCACCATGTGTGTGGACAGGCCACCATGTGTGTGGACAGGCCACCATGTGTGTGGACAGGCCACCATGTGTGTGGACAGGCCACCATGGGTGTGGACAGGCCACCATGGGTGTGGACAGGCCACCATGTGTGTGGACAGGCCACCATGTGTGTGGACAGGCCACCATGTGTGTGGACAGGCCACCATGTGTGTGGACAGGCCACCATGTGTGTGGAAGAGAGAGTCCTGACAGTGGCGGTCGGTGACGTTTAAGATGAGGGAGGAAGATTTATTTTTTAAATTATAAGCATGGCCTTATTTCTATTACAGCATATTGGATGGCTGTCATTCATATTCCATTCAACCAGTTCACTGTATCATCGATAGGTTTAGGCTACTACATGATACTCTAATGTTGACAAAATATTGCAGGTGCAGGCTAGCTGTGAATGACATTGAGTTTGTGTGTGGACAGGCCACCATGGGTGTGGACAGGCCACCATGGTTGTGGACAGGCCACCATGGGTGTGGCGGGCCACCATGGGTGTGGACAGGCCACCATGGGTGTGGACAGGCCACCATGTGTGTGGACAGGCCACCATGTGTGTGGACAGGCCACCATGTGTGTGGACAGGCCACCATGTGTGTGGACAGGCCACCATGTGTGTGGACAGGCCACCATGTGTGTGGACAGGCCACCATGTGTGTGGACAGGCCACCATGGGTGTGGACAGGCCACCATGTGTGTGGAAGAGAGAGTCCTGACAGTGGCGGTCGGTGACGTTTAAGATGAGGGAGGAAGATTTATTTTTTAAATTATAAGCATGGCCTTATTTCTATTACAGCATATTGGATGGCTGTCATTCATATTCCATTCAACCAGTTCACTGTATCATCGATAGGTTTAGGCTACTACATGATACTCTAATGTTCCCTATACCATGAGGTCGCTACAACCTAGCCTATGAAAGTTTACAACATAGGTGCACAGGTCAAGAGACATATTTGAGTAATCAAGGGGTGCGGTCGTAAATTCACCCTTGGTATCTACTCCGATTTCAGACTTCTCTTTGCTTATTTGAGCTGTTCTTGTCATAATATGGACTCTGTCTTTTACCAAATAGGGCTATCTTCTGTATACCACCGCTACCTTGTCACAACACAACTGATTGACTCAAACACATTAAGAAGGAAAGAAATTCCACAAATGAACTTTGAACAAGGCATACCTGTTAATTGAAATGCATTCCAGGTGACTACCTCATGAAGCTGGTTGAGAGAATGCCAAGTGTGTGCAAAGCTGTCATCAAGGTAAAAGGTGGCTACTTTGACGAATCTCAAATATAAAACATATTTTGATTTGTTTAACACTTTTTTTTGGTTACTACATGATTCCGTATGTGTTATTTCACATGTTTGATTTCTTATTATTCTATTATTCTACAATGTAGAAAATAGTCCAAATAAAGAAAAACCCTTGAATGAGTAGGTATGTCTAAACTTTTGGCTGGTCCTGTACATTAATGAGAAAATAAGTACAACAACAAATAAAAAACAAACATGTATGAAGTAGACCAGAATGAAGCCATGGCATCTTCCCCTGAGCTGGACCAACCCTCAAATCGGCTGAGAGCAGTGCTGGATAACCAGAACCAACAACTGTAATTATGCTCTTTTCTGTAATGAAGCACACATCAGGGAGCAACCCCACTTGAACTCAGACTCAACCAGCAACAATGGCCAATGCCTCCAGAGGGGATATTAATGACAGCTCCCAACACGCCGCACAAGACAGACATCGGCCCCACTCTGACTCCCCCCTGCCATTCCACTGGGACATCCAGGAAAGGCTCAGCCATGGGACCGGTGGCCATTTTTCAGTGGAGCTAGATGTAATTGAGTGGTGAACAGAGGTAAACTCAATCAGCAGAACAAACACACCACACAGGATGGCCCAAAGGCTAAGCTAGCCATTGTCTGTGGGAATTAAGATTGGAAGTCCTTCCTCTTGCCATTTGAATGTCAGGCCAAGAAGTATGGCTGGAACGGTGCTCAGCAGGTTGACCGACTGGCTACATGAATGCCTGTGTGGGGCAGCCATCAGATACAGTTGAAGTCGGAAGTAGGTTGGAGTCATTAAAACTCAACCACTCCACAAATTTCTTGTTAACAAACTATAGTTTTGGCAAGTCGGTTAGGACATCTACTTTGTGCATGACACAAGTCATTTTTCCAACAATAGTTTACAGACAGATTACTTCACTTAATTCACTGTATCACAATTCCAGTGGGTCAGAAGTTTACATACACAAAGTTGACTGTGCATTTAAACAGCTTGGAAAATTCCAGAAAATTATGGCATGGCTTTAGAAGCTTCTGATAGGCTAATTGACATCTGAGTCAATTGGAGGTGTACCTGTGGATGTATTTCGAGGCCTACCTTTAAACTCAGTGCCTCTTTGCTTGACATCATAGGAACATCAAAATAAATCAGCCAAGACCTCAGAATTTCTTTGTTGTAGACCTCCACAAGTCTGGTTCATCCTTGGGAGCAATTTCCAAATGGCTGAAGGTACCACGTTCATCTGTACCAACAACAGAACGCAAGAATAAACACCATGGGACCGTGCAGCTGTCATACCGCTCAGGAAGGAGATGCTTTCTGTCTCCTAGAGATGATCGTACTTTGGTGCGAAAAAGTGCAAATCAATCCCAGAACAACAGCAAAGGACCTTGTGAAGATGCTGGAGGAAACAGGTACAAAAGTATCTATATCCACAGTAAAACGAGTCTTATATCAACATAACCTGAAAGTTCACTCAGCAAGAAAGAAGCCACTGCTCCAAAACCGCCATAAAAAAGCCAGACTACGGTTTACAACTGGGGACAAAGATGGTAATTTTTTGAGAAATGTCCTCTGGTCTGATGAAACAAAAATGGAACTGTTTGGCCATAATGACCATCATTATGTTTGGAGGAAAAAGGGGGAGGCTTGCAAGCCGAAGAACACCATCCCAACCATGAAGCATGGGGGTGGCAGCATCATGTTGTGGGGTTGCTTTGCTGCAGGATTGGCTGGTGCACTTCACAAAATAGATGGAATCATGAGGCGGGAAAATGATGTGGATATATTGAAGCAACATCTCAAGACATCAGTCAGTTAAAGCTTAGTCGCAAATGGCTCTTCCAAATGGACAATGACCCCAAGCATACTTCAAAAGTTGTGGCAAAATGGCTTAAGGACAACCAAGTCAAGGTATTGGAGTGGCCATCACAAAGCCCTGACCTCTATCCTATAGAACATTTGTGGGCAGAACTGAACAAGCGTGTGCGAGCAAGGAGGCCTACAAACCTGACTCAGTTACACCAGCTCTGTCAGGAGGAATGGGCCAAAATTCCCCCAAATGTTTGTGGGAAGCTTGTGGAATGCTATCTGAAAAGTTTGACCCAAGTTAAACAATTTAAAGGCAATGCTACCAAATACTAATTGAGTGTATGTAAACTTCTGACCCACGGAGAATGTGATGAATGAAATAAAAGCTGAAATAAATCATTCTCTCTACTATTATTCTGACATTTCACATTCTTAATATAAAATGGTGATTCTAATTGACCTAAGACAGGGAATTTTTACAAGGATTAAATGTCAGGAACTGTTAAAAACTGAGTTTAAATGTATTTAGCTAAGGTGTATGTAAACTTCTGACTTTAACTGTATGTATTCTCACTGCCTGAGCATATTCGGGAGGACTATAAGCTTCTCAAGGAACAGCTCCCCCAGCGCTTTGGTTAGGGGGACCCCCCCCGACCACAGTCACAAGGAAGTAAGGAGAACTTCGCCAGTCTAAGGAGTCGTCGGCTGAATAGAGTACCACAGTATGAGTCATAATACCCATAAACCCTAGCGGTAATATAAGGAAATGGTTTCAGTTGGTTCCATCCCCTGAAAGAGTCAGGAAACCTTGCCACAAAGGATCAATCTACCCGGGATAGCCCTGCAGTAAGGAAGTGCTGGCTGTGCTGGCCTCAAGTTGAACTACGTTCTCCACTACGGCAGGGAGAAAGCTGGTGGACTCAGCCCATCTTCACTGATGCTGGTGACAGCCTCAGAGATGTTAGCACTGTAATTCTCAGACAGCTGCAGGTTCCTACAAAACCTACCTGAATCATCTCCATGTGGACATACTAGACTCATTTCCAGTGTCCAGTTCCAGAAACAAGTACATTCTCATCATCAACCAGTTTACTTGGTGGGTTGAAGCTTTTCCTGTTCCTGACCAAGGAGCTGAAACCACCGCCAAGAAACCTCAGCAACAACATGGAGCGATAATGCACCACGACCGACTCAAGCCCCATGACAGTGAGGTTATCCTGGCGTTGTTCAAGAGTCAAAGGAACCAGGTCCAACAGCGTTGTAAATACTCCACAGAGACACCCACACACCTGGAACCTCAGCTACCTGAGCCACCACCAGATGGCAGCCTCAGACTCTCCTGAACAGGAGCCAAAGGAGAAACAGCAAAGAGAAACAGTGACAGACTGCTGCAGGCCGTTGTCGACAGTACAAACTACAACAAGTGGAAATATCAGACACAGATGATGACAAAGACCCGATGGTAAACAAGACAGTGAAGACGACAGTCTGTGGACGAAAGGTTCACAAACCTGAGAGATACACCCGCTGTTAAAAAGGGGAAAGAAAGAAACCATGGACTGCGTAGTTTTCAGACACGTTACAAGTCAGAGAGATTGTGGACTTTGTTTAATAATCTTTACTGTTTAAACCTAATCTACAGCGAGTTCAGACTGTAAGGACTGTATTTATGTGTAGTGCAGATGGCATAGCCCCTTGTTCTCTCCCATGTCTTATACTGTACACATACTGCATGCATGATAGCCACTCATTGGTTAGTAGACGTGCCATGTTTAGGTTAGTTGTCTAGTTTTCCCACAGTTAGTGGGAGGTTTGCTCGCATGCACATCGCACGAACGTGGACATCGTTCTGTGCCCGAGCAAGAGCGCCTAGACATAGCCTGTGTTATCACCAGTTGTATAAGAACATGTGCTGAGTGCCAGTATCTTCATTTGAATTCCCATCATTATTATACTTGTATCATATGAGAAGATCCTTCAGTAAATGTCCATCAAACGTGAATCATTCTTGTCATGGCCATTCTTTACCCACACATCATTAGCTAGGAAGAGCTATAACCAGTAACCACAACAATAGCAAAAAAGTTCAAATGATTGAGTGACAGGTAGACACAAAATCTGTGTCAGCACAATGGATGGAACGCACCGCAGTGTGTGTAGGGGGGCTATGGAAAGCCATAGTGTATAGTTGTATGACAGAAGTATAATTAGCCTTGCGCTTTAGGTGATTGTCCTGCTGAAAGGTGGATTTGTCTCCCAGTGTCTGTTGGAAAGCAGACTGACAGGTTTCCCTCTAGGACTTTGTCTGTGCTTCACTCTATTCTGTTTAATTTTATTTTAAAATACTCCCTAGTCCATAACATGATGCAGCCACCACCATGATCGATAATATGAAGAGTGGTACTCAGTGATGTGTTGTGTTGGATTTGATCCAAACATAATGCTTTGTATTCAGGACATAAAGTACATTTCTTTGCCACATTTTTTGCAGTTTTACTATATTGCAAACAGGATGCATGTTTTGGAATATATTATTCTGTACAGGCTTCCTTCTTGTCACTGTCATTTACAGTGGCAAGAAAACGTATGTGAACCCTTTAGAATTACCTGGATTTCTGCATAAATTGGTCATAAAATTGTATCTGATCTTCATCTAAGTTACAACAATAAACAAAAACAGTCATGCTTAAACTAATAACAAACAATTATCATCTCTTTATTTAATTAGACAAGTCAGTTCAGAACAAATTATTGTTTTCAATGACAGTCTAGGAACAGCAGTTTAACTGCCTTGTTTAAGGGAAGAATGACAGATTTTTACATTGTCAGCTTGGGGATTCGATCTTGAAACCTTCCGGTTACTAGTCCAGCGCTCTAACCACTAGGCTACCTGCTTTCCCTTATTGATCACACCGTGTAAACATTCACAGTGCAGGCTGGAAAAAGTATGTGAACCCTTTGATTTAATAACAGGTTGACTCTCCTTTGTTAGCAATAACCTCAAACAAATGTTCTCTGTAGTTGCGTATCAGACATGCACAATGGTCAGGAGGAATTTTAGACCATTCCTCTTTACAAAACTGTTTCACTTCAGCAATATTCTTTGGATGTCTGGTGTGAACTGCTCTCTCGAGGTCATGCCACAGCATCTCAAACGGGTTGAAGTCAGGACTGACTGGGCCACTCCAGAAGGTCAGGACTCTGACTGGGCCACTCCAGAAGGTCAGGACTGACTGGGCCACTCCAGAAGGTCAGGACTGACTGGGCCACTCCAGAAGGTCAGGACTGACTGGGCCACTCCAGAAGGTCAGGACTCTGACTGAGCCACTCCAGAAGGTCAGGACTCTGACTGGGCCACTTCAGAAGGTCAGGACTCTGACTGGGCCACTCCAGAAGGTCAGGAATCTGACTGGGCCACTCCAGAAAGTCAGGACTCTGACTGGGCCACTCAAGAAGGTCAGGACTCTGACTGGGCCACTCCAGAAGGTCAGGACTCTGACTGGGCCACTCCAGAAGGTCAGGACTCTGACTGGGCCACTCCAGAAGGTCAGGACTCTGACTGGGCCACTCCAGAAGGTCAGGAGTCTGACTGGGCCACTCCAGAAGGTCAGGACTCTGACTGAGCCACTCCAGAAGGTCAGGACTCTGACTGAGCCACTCCAGAAGGTCAGGACTCTGACTGGGCCACTCCAGAAGGTCAGCACTCTGACTGGGCCACTCCAGAAGGCGTATTTTCTTCTGTTCAAGCCATTCTGTTGTTGATTTACATCTGTCTAATGGGCTGTTGTCCTGTTGCATCAACTAACTTCTGTTGAGCTTCAATTGGCTGACCGATATCCTTACATTCTCCTGCAAAATGTCTTGATAAACTAGGGAATACATTTTTCATATCATATTGACTTTGCAGAGAACTACCTGTGTAAATACACCAGTGAAATCCAGGCAGTTCACTTTGGTAATTCTCACAAGCAGGTGACCCTCCACACCTGTGTTGGATATACCACAAATGATACAGTTTCACTTTGCTCACTGAGATATTCTATGCAACATGACCCCTGTTATCTGGGCCCATCTCTCAAAAACACTGGCCTACTTCCTTGAGCTCTGCCCATCAGCTACTGCTGTACACCTTGTGAGTGATGGGCCTACAAACCAATATAGGTCTGAAATCTTGAACAATGGTTGTTGTTCCAAATGTTTGCAATAAAATATGGTTTTCATACATGTCATTTCCACCACACCTTGTCATTTCCACCACACCATGTAATTTCCTTCACAACCCATATTTTGAGGTAAATGAGTATATTATGTATAATTTACACACATTTATTTGTTTTAGATATGGAAATCATATGGTTGTTATCATAATCTCACAAAAAGGTTGGCTGGAAATATTGTATTTTTCATGATAGATACATGTTTTCAGCTGTCACCAAGGCAAGTTTATACATTCAGGCGTCGTGTTGAATTATTAATATTAGGAAAACTTGAAAAATCATTTAAAATAATATTGAATACAAGTTAATGTACAAATGTATAAGAAATCCGTTATAAATCAATTGTATGCTATTTCGTTTTCAACTAAAATTGATGTTTAATGACGTGATGGAAATTACATTTGTGTATGGCAGTCTGGGAAAAATTACAAAAGTATATACATTCCTGAATAGTACGATGGCAGCCATTATCGGATATAGTTTCTAGACAAATCAAAGACAAGTACAATACTGGTAAAATGGTGTTTGAATAAATTGTAATTTCTGAAAGTTTGCATGGCCAAAGTACCCGAAGTTGCATAATCACTCATTTATGTATTTGTGCTTTTTAGCATATAAATGTAACCTCCCCACCTCCGCTAATCTCTAGACTAGACCACATTGTTGTGGAACGACAGGGAGTTCCCGCCTTATTTGTCCAGCGTGCCCTGCTCACGTCGCAGCATTGCACTGTCACCCACCGTTAGTTCTTGTTGCAGATTGGCGTCACCGCAGCAGCATTAATACTTCCGGTCGTCCGATCCTGCCTTCAAAATATAAGTCTGTGGTAAAACGCTATGAAAACTATAAGAAATCAATCTTTTTTGTAGCTTTGCTTAGTCATAGGGCACAATGTAAGAATTATGTTACAAAATTATAACTACATCAGGGGGAAATCTAAACTAATGAGAATTACTACTTTATATAAGATAACGTACATTATAAGGTGGAGCACATTGAGAGATTGGTATTTAATGTAATTGTATGTTATGGAATCTCTGTGTACAAAACATTAGGAACCATAGCCGTGGGAAGTAGGGGTGCTGAGGATGCTGCAGCAACCCTGAATATATATATATATATATATATATATATATTATTAATACTTTTCTCCAGGGAGAACTTGTCCACTTCCCCAATCTTCTGGTGCAAACGCAAGGAGACAAAGATGTTCCCAACCATGTTGATTTTATCCAGAAGCTGATGGATTACTTCAAGGCTTGCTTTTATGACTTCACTGTTGATAACTTCACTGTTGATAACACTTTCAAAGGATGGATCCCAGTCGGTTATGGGTTATGGGATACAGGGGGTCGAGGGTGGTCCTTCGGGCATTGGGATGACAACCCAACTCGGGACGAGGAGGGCTTTTAGCGGGTGGAATAGTGGGGACCAATTGGAGGTTTACTTAGTAGAAATGAAAAGATCATGGTACAGCTATATAGACACTCAATCATCATGTTACTTTTTAATGGCACGTTTACAAACATATATTTTTATAAAAATAATTGAAAGTTGTGTCTCATTATGATAGGTGAAATAAGTATAGCCAGTTACAATTGTAATGGACTAGCAGATAAGAAAAGACAATCAGTATTTACCTGGCTAAAAGAAAAGGAAAATAATATCTATTGTTTACAGGAAACCCATTCAATAGTTTTAGATTAAGTTTTGTGGAAAAAGAACCCGGGGGGGGGGGGGGGGGGGGGGCGAAATATACTTCTCCCATGGGCAAAGAAATTCAAAAGGGGTGACTGTTTTAATTAATAATTTTCATCCAAATGTGCAAATTGTCCAAACAGATCAAGGTAGATGGATTATTTTAAATATGTTATTGGACAATAAACAGATATGGCTTATCAACCTATACGGTCCGAATAATGATGATCCAAGCTTCTTTGAAAATATATAAGAATTTATCAACTCTACAAGCAACATTAGACGCTTTTATTATGGTGGGAGATTTTAATACGGTCTTAAATACCTCTATGGACCGGAAAGGAAATCACACTAAAAACTATCACCCTCAAGCACTTAAGGAAATCATGAATGTCATGGATATATTGGAATTAGTGGATATGTGGAGAGTTAAATACCCTGACCTAGTGAGATATACATGGCGGAGGCTTAATCAAGCTAGTCGCCTTGACTACTTTCTTATACCATTCTCTCTGGCACCAAAAGTTTAAAAAGTGTTGATAGGGGACAGAATGTGGTCGGATCATCACATAATTGGCATATATATTACTCTTACAGAATTTCCACGTGGGCGAGGATTTTGGAAATTTAATCAAAGCCTAGTAGATGATAAATTGTTTAGAACTAGGACAGAATAATTTATGACATATCATAGGTACAGCAGATCCCCTTACAGTATGGGACACTTTTAAATATGACGTTAGAGGCAATGCAATTCAGTACATCAATAAAACAAAAGCAATTTAGATCAAAAGAGTCCATATTAACAAAGGACATTGAAGGACTAACAGTCCAGTTAGATAGCAATAAAAACGGTACTATAGAGGCACAGAATAAGGCAGAGGAAAAACAAAGAAATGGAGGAACTTATTCAAGAAAGATCTAGTGTAATATATTAGTGTAACGGTTCTCTTGTGGTGAAGGAGAGTCGGACCAAAATGCAGCGTGTAGATTTCGATCCATGTTTAATAAACAAACACGAATCAATTACAAACACTACAAAAACAAAGAACGTAATGAAAACCGAAACAGCCTATACTTGTGTAAACTAACACAGAGACAGGAACAAGGACACTAAGGACAATCACCCACAAAACCCAACACAAAACAGACTACCTAAATATGGTTCCCAATCAGAGACAATGACTAACACCTGCCTCTGATTGAGAACCATATCAGGCCAAACATAGAAATAGACAAACCAGACACAACATAGAATGCCCACCCAGCTCACGTCCTGACCAACACTAAAACAAGGAAAACACATATATTATTAATTATTAATTGCTTGAGGCAATTGGGGCCTTTAAGGATGGGAAAACTCCAGGGCTGGATGGCATACCAGTGGAAGTATTAAGGATGGGAAAACTCCAGGGCTGGATGGCATACCAGTGGAAGTATTAAAGATGGGAAAACTCCAGGGCTGGATGGCATACCAGTGGAAGTATTAAGGATGGGAAAACTCCAGGGCTGGATGGCATACCAGTGGAAGTATTAAGGATGGGAAAACTCCAGGGCTGGATGGCATACCAGTGGAAGTATTAAAGATGGGAAAACTCCAGGGCTGGATGGCATACGTCACGTTCTTTCAAAATCGAACCCAGAAGCAGACCAGGACAAGGAGAGTAGGAAGAAGGTGAGTATTTATTTACAAGTGAATGTGAATGGGTAGATATATCCAGGTGGCGTAGCGGGCAGCGGTGGTGAGTTGATGGGAGTAAATAGGTGGATCCAATGGGGTAGCGGAATCCTTCGACGACCAGGCAGGAATGGGGTAAATGATCAGGGTGAGTAACTGAAGACAGAACAAACGGAGGTAAGTTTAAGGCAAGCAATACATAAAAAACAACAAAACAAATTCTATCCAACTTGAGGCTGATACTCTGGCACAACATACTGTTCATGGCTAACGATCCGGCAGGGAATGGATGTCAGGTCAGAGCTTTTGAAGGGGAGAGGTGATGATCAGGACAGGTGTGCAGATTACTGATGGGATACAGGTGCGGGTGAACATCGATCTCCCAACAAGCTAATTCGCCCGGCAACAAGACAGGGTGCGTTCCAGGACACCTGAAACACACTCCAGGACAGAAACACAGGCAAACACAGACTCAGGAAGCGGGATTCGTGACAATACCAGTGGAAGTATACAAAACGTTTTTTTAGTATACTCAAAGGACCATTATTAGCATGTTTTAACCACTCCTATATAAATGGTAGATTATCAGACACGCAACAAGAAGGTCTGATATATATCATTATTACTGAAACAGGACCCAAGAGGTATATATAAAGATCCAGTCCATTAAACAAATTGGAGACCTCTTACACTTCAGTGTTGTGATGCAAAAATCCTAGCAAAATGCTTGGCACATAGAATTAAAAAAGTATTGTCAGATATTATTCATCCTAATCAGACAGGTTTTTTACAATAGAACGCTATGAAATATCGGGGACATCAGGCCTGGTTTTCATAGCTGATTTAGAAAAGGCTTTTGATAAAGTACAACTGGAGTTTATATATAAATGCCTAGAATATTTAAATTTTGGGGAATCTCTTATAAATTGGGTTAAGGTTATGTATAGTAACCCTAGGTGTAAAATAGTAAATAATGACTACATCTCAGAAAGTTTAAAACTATCTAGAGGAGTAAAACAAGGTTGTCCAATATCGGCATCTCTATTTATTATTGCCATCGAAATGTTAGCTGCTAAGATTAGATCAAACAATAATATTAAGGGATTAGAAATCAGTGGCTTAAAAACTAAGGTGCCATTGTACGCTGATGATTCATGTTCTTTTAAAACCACAATTGGAGTCTCCCCACGGCCTCTTAGAGGATCTAGATACTTTTGCTATCCTCTCTGGATTAAAACCAAATTATGATAAATGTACCATATTACGTATTGGATCACAAAAAAATGCACATTTTACATTACCATGTAGTTTACCAATTAAATGGTCTGACGGAGATGTGGACATACTCGGTATACAAATCCCAAAAGAAAGAAATTATCTCACTCACTGGAGGACTCAATTTTTTTATAGAAAGTTAGCAAAAATAGATAAGATCTTGCTACAATGGAAAGGAGAATAACTGTCTATTTGTGGAAAAATCCCCCTGATTAACTCCTTAGTTATATCACAGTTGACCTATTTGCTTATGGTTTTGCCTACACCTAGTGAACTGCTTTTTAAATTATATGAACAAAAATATATTCAATTTTATTTGGAACGGCAAACCAAATAAAATTAAAAGGGCCTATTTATATAACAAATATTCATTCGGAGGGCAGAAATGATTAAATATTAAAGCATTAGATCTCTCACTAAAGGCATCAGTCATACAAAGTTATACTTAAATCCAAACTGGTTCTCTAGTCAATTGGTAGGAATGTCTCATCCTATATTCAGGAAGGGCCTTTTCCCCTTTATTCAGATAATACCTGCTCACTTCCGGCTGTTTGAAAAGGAAATCATCTCCAAAATATATTTTTTTAAACAAGCCTTAGATAGTTGGTTGCAATTACAGTTTAATCCACCTGAAAGGACGGAACAAATAGTACAACAAATATTGTGGTTAAATTCAAATATACTAATTGATTAAAAAAACTGTATTTATCGAAGAAATGTTTAAAAAGGTATAATTTTAGTGAATGATATCATAAATAGGACTGGTGGAGTTATGTCACGCATGCAGCTAACACAGATATTTGGAAATGTCTGCTCTACCCAAAATTACAACCAACTGATTGCAGCATTACCACAAAACTGGAAGAGGCAAGTAGAAGGGGAAAAAAGTAAGGAACTTGTATGTCGGCCCTGTATTAAAGAACATAAATGGTTCAAGAAAAACATATACCAATTTAATTTATTAATTATATAAATTGCAAAATAGTTGGGAAGAGATTTTCGATGTACTCATTCCATGGCACATGGTTTATGAATTGATACGCAAAACAACGCCGGATTCAAAACTTCAAATTTTTCAATAATAAATTACTATACAAAATTCTTGCAACTAATAGAAAGTTATATATATGGGTGATACAATCTTCCCAGCTCTGCAGATTATACTGTGAGGAGGCAGAGTCATTAAATCATTTATTTTGGTATTGTCCATATGTAGCTCATTTTTGATCACAGGCCCAGGAATGGCTGAAGAGTTGCAACATTTGCCCAGAACTAACATTACAGATAGCAATACTGGGTGATTTGAAAAGCCATAGTCAATCAATCAATAATCAATCAACAATATAATAATATACAAATGTTTATTTTTAATTTACAATCTGTAGAATCTATGAGAATCGGAAGGTTCAATTATTTTGTGAAGCATCACAGCATAGTTGAAAAATATATGGCAAATAGAAATCCTAAATGGATAATGTTGAGAGATAGATGGGAAGGTTGAATGGAGCTGAAGGGTGGGACTAATAACAAGATAAACAATGTAAAGCATACGGGATCTGTAAAATGTATATAGGTTCGGAACTTCCGTGAAATAGCACAGTTACAAATAGAACTGGATTAGTTTTTCTCATTTTGTCTGTCATAGTTGAAGTGTACCTATGGTGAAAATTACAGGCCTCTCTCTCATCTTTTTAAGTGGGAGAACTTGCACAATTGGTGGCTGACTAAATACTTTTTTGCCCCACTGTATGTGTATGTATATATGTGTATATGTATACATGCGTGTATGGATATATTTACCCCAAAAATATGGGGGATTGGAAATGATGCAGACAATTACATTGGAAGCATCATTCTTTCCGCAATATTAAGCTGATCCTTCCTCTAAAAAAAAAGGAAAAAATAAAATAAATAAAAAAATAACATGGTCCAAGCACACCAAGACAGTCGTGAAGAGGGCACGACAAAACCTATTCCCCTTCAGGAGACTGAAAAGATTTTGCATGGGTCCTCAGATCCTCAAATGGTTCTGCAGCTGCACCATCGAGAGCATCCTGCTGACTGGTTGCATCACTTCCTGGTATGGCAACTGCTCAGCCTCGACTGCAAGGCACTACAGAGGGTAGTGCGCACTGCCCAGTACATCACTGGGGCTAAGCTGCCTGCTATCCAGGACCTCTACACCAGGCGGTGTCACAGGAAGGCCCTAAAAATTGTCAAAGACCCCAGCCACCCCAGTCATACACTATTTTCTCTGCTACCACAAGCGGTACTGGAGCACCAAGTCTAGGACCAAAAGGCTTCTCAATAGCTTTTCCCCCAAGCCATAAGACTCCTGCACAGGTAATCAAATGAATACCATTTTAACTACACATTCATGTATATATTACTTCAATTAGCCCGACTAACCAGTGCCCCCGCACATTGGCTACCTGGAGTATTTGCATTGTGTCCCACCCCCTACCACCACCAAACCCCCTCTTTTATGCTGCTGCTACTCTAATTATTGTCATATGTATTTAATAATTACAGGTTATTGAGACTTTTCTACTATTACGTGGGGGACTTTTATTTTAACATTTCCCAAATTCCGTGACACGGAAGTACTTTTTTTGTGCTGCTGACGAGACGCTGATTTGTTGCACTGACAACAACCAGCTAGCTAGCTATCTTCTTGAAAAAAAATACACTTTTAAATTGTTGCGTGCCATTATAACTAGCTAGCTAGCCGAGATCAAAATGACCACTAAAAAGAAGCGGACACCACATTCACAAAACGACAGATGGGTTGTTGTTGCAGCAGGTAAATTAGGCAACTGTAGCTAGCTAACGTTAGTTTACTAATTTCACTTTCATCTGTGCATAACCTAATATTGTAACAGTAATTGTTATATCTGTGGTATAACAAATATGTGTATATCTAACCTGTGGTCTAACGTTCGCTAGTTAACTAAATAGCTAGCTGGCATCTACGTAACGTTAGGTAGTTAACGTTATAGTAGTTTAGACAGAATGTAGCTAAGTTACTGTCAATGCTGGTTCGTCTTTCCAGCTACTACAATGGCAGTTGTTGTTGCATGATCCATCGTAGTCCAGTTAGCGCAACTTCACGATAGCTATAAATCCATATTACAGTGATCTAAACTAGAGCTAGATCCATCGTGATCTAACTGGAGCAGCTCCACTTGCAACAAAGTTTCGCGTCCAGCAGTGGTCTGCATCGGTGACAACAGCAGCATGTCGTGTATTTCTTTGTCCACACAGACTCTGCAGTGGAAACACCAAAGAAAGATGACAGTGACCCTACTTTCATCCGGCTTAGGAACCCTTCAACAGGTAGCTAGTTAGCATCAACAGCACATTTTACACAGAAACACAACGTAAACTACCTATCATTCGAAGCAAAACTATGAAAGTCAAACGCATTGAAAAAAAAGCATTCTCAAAAGTGGTAGCTAGCTTTTTCTTTACTCTATCTAGTGGAATTAGCTAGCTATCTATTTGTTCTTTTCTAGATGCAGCGTCTTTGTACCTGTTGGGCAGTGGTGATGTGCAGCTGTATGAGGTCAAAGCCTTCAAGGAGGACTTCCACTCCTGGTTCATTGGCCAGACAGTACAGCGAGGTAATTTCCAATCAGATGATAGGTAGTTAAGCTTAACCAGTCTTAATACATGCAGTACATTGTGGTGTTGAAGATTCAAATGTTTTATTTGATTTTGAACAGATGGGAGACTTCTGTATGTCACTCCAATGGATCCCCTCTACCTACTGTTGCCCTACTTGATCAAAGCGGGTGAAGAGGTAAGTAGTGTGTCCAATCAAAAACGCATCTTTTGACCAATGTGCAAAATGCTATCTTTATTGTGTAGATAATCCTCCAAGAAAACCAATGTTCAAACCTCATGTCTCTTTCATAATCTGTTCAAAACCTACAGGAGTTTTTACCCCTGTAGTATGGTCAGAATTAGCGCGACTAAATCAATGGAGGCCAGAGGAAAAAGTGGTCATACTGTAACATCAGGAAAATAGCACTGTGTCAACTAGGTTGGATGCTGTGTGAGAATAAAGGCTACCTGACAGGCAGGTTGAACTTGTCATCTTTCTTTTGAAATCTAGGGCACATAAAACAATATAGAGGTAAAATATATATTGTTTTTGAGACATGACATCAAGTCTTTTCATATTTTAGTATACGCTGTTCATATGAATGTAAAGTAGAGGTCGACCAATTACGATTTTTCAATGCCGATACTGATTATTGGAGGACCAAAAAAAGCCGATATCGATTAATCGGCCGATTTTTATATATATATTTGTAATAATGACAATTACAACAATACTGAATGTACACTTTTATTTTAACTTAATATAATACATAAATAAAATACATTTAGTTTCAAATAATTAAATAAACGTTCAATTTGGTTGAAATAATGTAAAAACAAAGTGTTGGAGAAGAAAGTAAAAGTGCAATATGTGCCATGTAAAAAAGCTAACGTTTAAGTTTCTTGCTCAGAACATGATGGTGGTCTTCAATATTCCCAGTTAAGAAGTTTTAGGTTGTAGTTATGGGAATTATAGGACTATTTCTCTCTATACCATTTGTATTTCATATACCTTTTATTATAGGATGTTCTTATAGGCACTATAGTATTGCCAGCCTAATCTCGGGAGTTGATAGGCTTGAAGTCATAAACAGCGCTGTGCTAATCGTAGACTTAATTATAATATAATAAACACAGAAATACGAGCCTTTGGTCATTAATATGGTCAAATCCGGAAACTCTCTAGAAGGAAAAGAAACGCACACCTATTTAGGTGAGGTGCTGGCTAGAGGTGCTGGCTAGAGGTGCTGGCTAGAGGTGCTGGCTAGAGGTGCTGGCTAGAGGTGCTGGCTAGCGGAATAGAAAACTTGAAAATAAAGGAGAGCCGCAAACTCTAGGAGCTCATTTCGAAAACCAAACATTTTTTCTTTCAGTGAAATACGGAACCGTTCCGTATTTTATCTAACGGGTGGCAACCCTAAGTCTAAATATTGCTGTTACATTACACAACCTTCAATGTTATGTCATAATTATGTAAAATTTAGGAAGAAATTGTCTTCACACAGTTCGCAACGAGCTAGGCAGCCCAAACTGCTTCATGTACCCTGATTCTGCTTGCACTAAATGCAAGAGAAGTGACACAATTTCCCTAGTTAATATTGCCTGCTAAAATTAATTAATTTGAACTAAATATGTAGATTTAAAAATATATACTTGTGTATTGATTTTAAGAAAGTCATTGATGTTTATGGTTAGGTACATTGGTGCGACGATTATGCTTTTTTCGTGAATGTGCCTTTGTTAAATCATCACCCGTTTGGCGAAGTAGGCTGTGATTCGATGATAAATTAACAAGCACCGCATTGATTATATGCAACGCAGGACAAGCTTGGTAAACTAGTAATATCATCAACCATGTGTAGTTAACTAGTGATTATGTTAAGGTTGATTATTTTTTATAAGATAAGTTTTATGCTAGCTAGTAACTTACCTCGGCTCCTGGTTGCACTCGCGTAACAGGTGGTCTGCCTGCCACACAGTCTCCTCGTGGATTGCAATGTAATCGGTGTTCAAAAATGCTGATTACCGATTAATCGCAATTAATCGGCCATCAGTCGACCTCTAATGCAGAGTTCCTGTTCGTTTAAAAAATGTTCAAGCCTTTTACATTTAATTCAGCTCATGTCCTGCAAAAGTTTTGCGACCCATGGAAACAACTTGGAAGACGACGACCACAATGTAAAATCCTGAAAAGTTTTGCAGATAAAGCTACACCTCTCTGTTAACAGAGCTCGGTGCTTGTTATCGGATGTATTAGGTTAAGAAATCAGACTTTTTGGACATAATGTTAATGCTATTTCAGAGAAAGAGCCCACTGAATGATTCAGAACATGAATTATATTTGTCTTGGTAAAATGTATTTTATAACATAAAATTTAATGTCAACACCAAAGTGCTTTTTCACACACTCTGGGTGGACACCCTAAGGTAAGGCCATAAGACCATACTCACTTTTGAAATTAATTTAATTGGTTTTATTGCATCTTCATCTCTCCCCTTTATGATCTTTGTCAGTCTTTCTTTCTTTGTGATCTCTCTTGTCCCCCCTTTGTGATTTCATCTATCTCTCTTTGCGATGTCCTGTCCTTCTCTCTTTGTGATGTCATCTCTGTCCTGTGTGATTCCATCTCTGTTTGGTCATTGTGATGACATATCATTCGGTCTTTCTCTCTGCAAGGTCATTTCTGCCCTTTTGTGATGTCATCTGTCTTCTTCTTTTTGTGATTTAATTTCTCTGTGTTCTGCTGTAGGGGAAGTTCCAGCCCGTGGACCAGGTAGTGATGGACGAGGACTTCCCAGCATGCACCAGGCTGCTGAGCTGCACACGCTCCCAGACCTCCCTGCACCATGTGGCTGAGGAGAAAGGTCAGAGGTCACTGTGTTCAGCAGATACAAACTAATGTTGAAAGTTAATGTTCTCCTCAGAAACAATCAACTATCAAACTCTGATTACGACCCCTCTCAACCCAATAATTATCTTCTCACTCATACGTCAGTCTGAAGCGCACATGAATGGTTGCTGGATTAAATGTGTATATCAGATCCTCAGAGACTGCAGCACTCTTGTCACATTGTTTCTGATTTTCTAAGAACGTGCACATAGAATACTAGTGTAATGTGGTGGTCTCAGGTGTTATACATGCTCTTTGTGCTGCTCCTTCAGAGGTGGGCAGTCAGAAGTTTCAGCGCTACAGCCAGGAGAGGACCATGGAATGGTTAAAGAAAAAGGTACACGTTGATCACTATAAGCTGCATATGCCCATATCATCCTCTATTGCAGTGCTTCCCAACCTTTTTCAGTTCCTGTCCTAGTATCCCCTGTGGATAGGCCCAGTACCCTCAGGTGTCCTAGTATCCCCTGTGGATAGGCCCAGTACCCCCAGGTGTCCTAGTATCCCCTGTGGATAGGCCCAGTACCCTCAGGTGTCCCAGTACCTTCAGGTGTCCTAGTACCCCCTGTGGATAGGCCCATTACCCCCAGGTGTCCCAGTACCCCCTGTGGATGGGCCCAGTACCCCCAGGTGTCCTAGTACCCCCTGTGGATAGGCCCATTACCCCCAGGTGTCCTAGTACCCCCTGTGGATAGGCCCAGTACCCCCAGGTGTCCTAGTATCCCCTGTGGATAGGCCCAGTACCCTCAGGTGTCCCAGTACCTTCAGGTGTCCTAGTACCCCCTGTGGATAGGCCCATTACCCCCAGGTGTCCCAGTACCCCCTGTGGATGGGCCCAGTACCCCCAGGTGTCCTAGTACCCCCTGTGGATAGGCCCAGTACCCCCAGGTGTCCTAGTACCCCCTGTGGATAGGCCCAGTACCCCCAGGTGTCCTAGTACCCCCTGTGGATAGGCCCAGTACCCCCAGGTGTCCTAGTAGCCCCTGTGGATAGACCCAGTGCCCCCAGGTGTCCTAGTACCCCCCGTGGATAGGCCCAGTACCCCCAGGTGTCCTAGTAGCCCCTGTGGATAGACCCAGTGCCCCCAGGTGTCCTAGTACCCCCCGTGGATAGGCCCAGTACCCCCAGGTGTCCTAGTAGCCCCTGTGGATAGACCCAGTGCCCCCAGGTGTCCTAGTACCCCCCGTGGATAGGCCCAGTACCCTCAGGTGTCCTAGTAGCCCCTGTGGATAGACCCAGTGCCCCCAGGTGTCCTAGTACCCCCTGTGGATAGGCCCAGCACCCTCAGGGGACCTAGTACCCCCTGTGGAAAGGCCCAGTACCCCCAGGTGTCCTAGTACCCCCTGTGGATAGGCCCAGCACCCTCAGGGGACCTAGTACCCCCTGTGGATAGGCCCAGTAACCCCAGGTGTCCTAGTACCCCCTGTGGATAGGCCCAGCACCCTCAGGGGACCTAGTACCCCCTGTGGACAGGCCCAGCACCCTCAGGGGACCTAGTACCCCCTGTGGATAGGCCCAGTACCCCCAGGTGTCCTAGTCTACGGTGTTCTAGTCTTAAACTAATCAGCAATCAGGTGTTATGCCAGGTTCCCAGGAGAGGAGTGGGGAATGGTCATGCTGTGGGTTCCCAGGAGAGGAGTAGGGAATGGTCATGCTGTGGGTTCCCAGGAGAGGAGTGGGGAATAGTCATGCTGTGGTTCCCAGGAGAGGAGTGGGGAATGGTCATGCTGTGGCTTCCCAGGAGAGGAGTGGGGAATGGTCATGCTGTGGGTTCCCAGGAGAGGAGTGGGGAATGGTCATGCTGTGGCTTCCCAGGAGAGGAGTGGGGAATGGTCATGCTGTGGGTTCCCAGGAGAGGAGTGGGGAATGGCCAGTAGATGTGACAGCGTTAACTGTGTGTTGGTCTTGCTGTGTCTCTGCTGTTCCAGGCTGAGAGGACAGTGAAGACCCTCAGAAAGAGTAACATCTCAGTGGGAGAGGGAGTAAAGTCCACGACGTATGTCCGAGTCAAGCAGGAGTCAGAGACCCAGGAAGGTGAGTCAAGCCCAGGTCCAGTCTGGTCCAGTACTATATACCTGGGCATGCTCTCCCTGGCCTGCATACATAACATGAACCAGAGGATGGCACCAAACCCCTTGTAGAGATCAGGGGCCTCATTTATAACTGTTTCATACATTTCACACTAAATATCTGCGTGCTCCATTTCTGGAAAGACTGAGCAAAAATATTTAGATTCTATACTTGGCGCACGCCATGTTTCCTGTTATAAATCACCTGTTATAATTTATCTGTCGTAAAAACCCTCCATTAACCATTTATGATGAATATGACGCCTATCATTTGCTGTATAATCTGTAACTATTGGCATTAGGCCACAGCATAAAAAATATGAATTGTTGTTCAATATTTAGTTTGTCAGTAGAATATTGTTTTTCTATGTCCTGTCTTCGTATAGGGGCGGCAGGGTAGCCTAGTGGGGGCGGCAGGGTAGCCTAGTGGTTAGAGCGTTGGACTAGTAACTGGAAGGTTGCAAGTTCAAACCCCCGAGCTGACAAGGTACAAATCTGTCGTTCTGCCCCTGAACAGGCAGTTAACCCACTGTTCCTAGGCTGTCATTGAAAATAAGAATTTGTTCTTAACTGACTTGCCTGGTTAAATAAAGGTCAATAAAAAAATAGGCTCTGATATTAAATAGGCTCTGATGTTAAATAGGCTATGATGTTATGCTCATATCACACAGCAATACTGTGGCCTACACATACTGTCAAATATTTTACGTAAGCTACCGGTCTATTTACTGTGTTGGCAGACTGTTTGAGTCTTTAGCAGTAATTTCTGCTGTGGGGAATGGCTTGTGTCAGTTTGTGAATGAGAAAACAACAGCAACTTGTTGTGGACCTGTCAGTAGAACATTTAGATTCAGCAATGTTCTCCATCCACTCTTCCACCAACCTAAACATGATGCACGCAAATTCTGAGACATTGTCTAGGGCCGGCTACTCAAAATAAAATGTATTTACAGTACTTGCAGTAGTATGCATAGGGCTACTTCAATGTTAAATTTGACTGTATTATAAAATGTGCTCTCTATGGGATTGAAAACTTGAACGCCTATTTATAGCCTATTTATTTCCTCGGCTACTAGGTTAAATGAGATGTGCATGGTTGTATGGCTTCTTCGGGAATATAAACCCATCACGGTCAAAAAAGGTGAATCATTTATTCTCCAATGGTTATGAAAATAAACTAAATAGGATGAATATTCGTATGTCTATCTTAAATTCTACAGATATTTTTTTTTCTCTTCTCACTAACGGCAAATGGCTGAATTCTTGTTCATATGTTTTCCTGTTTTATTTATGAACAAGCTTTTCATCATTTCCTCCATTTGCACAAAATACTTACTTCCCAGCTTGCAATACATTATTTCAACCACTAGCAGAGATGTGTACTCATAGTCTATAGTTTGCGGAGAGGTGAGCATATTCTCTCGTCAACTAAATTGACGTGAGAATGCCAACTTTTGCATGAACTGGCGCATGCACATTTTGGGCTGTATTTTGTACATATTCCCAAGGACCCTAGCTACGCCCCAGGACCTAGCTACGCTCCAGGACCTAGCTACGCCCCAGGACCTAGTTACGCTCCAGGACCTAGCTACGCCCCAGGACCTAGCTACGCCCCAGGACCTAGCTACGCTCCAGGACCTAGCTACGCCCTAGGACCTAGCTACGCCCCAGGACCTAGCTACGCCCCAGGACCTAGCTACGCCCCAGGACCTAGCTACGCCCCAGGACCTAGCTACGCCCCAGGACCTAGCTACGCCCCAGGACCTAGCTACGCCCCAGGACCTAGCTACGCCCCAGGACCTAGCTACGCCCCAGGACCTAGCTACGCCCCAGGACCTAGCTACGCTCCAGGACCTAGCTACGCCCTAGGACCTAACTACGCCCTAGGACCTAGCTACGCCCCAGGACCTAGATATGCCCCAGGACCTAGATATGCCCCAGGACCTAGCTACGCCCCAGGACCTAGCTACGCCCCAGGACCTAGCTACGCCCCAGGACCTAGATACGCCCCAGGCCCTAGATATGCCCCAGGACCTAGCTACGCCCCAGGACCTAGCTACGCCCCAGGACCTAGATATGCCCCAGGACCTAGTTACGCCCCAGGACCTAGCTAGGACCTAGTTACGCCCCAGGACCTAGCTACGCCCCAGGACCTAGATATGCCCCAGGACCTAGCTACGCTCCAGGACCTAGCTACGCCCTAGGACCTAGCCATGCCCCAGGACCTAGCACAGCAGACTTAGCCAATTCCTGTTTTACACTGAGTTTCACACAAGCTCAGATTGTAAACCCAGTTTTCTGTGATATCAATAGGAAGGTTATAATTGTGTAATGAAGTGTTTAAAGTGATGCTGTGGTATTAACACTCTCACGCCCTCTATTCATAATCACACAGAGGACTACCTGCGGTATGCCCATGGTCTGATATCTGAGTACATCAGTGAAGACCTGAGCAAAGCCCTCCTCAAGCATCTCCAGTATGTACACACATGGACTATACTTAGTTTTTATGTATTAATGTTAAAAGCACAATCTAGAATTACATTTTCATGTAGCTTCATTGTAACTGCCACTGAGTCATTTTTAGTTAATGGAAACCGCCCCCAAAACTGCAGATGAGTGGGCGGTTTGAGGCCGTCACCACAGAATTCAAAGAACTCGTTGACAGTTATTTTCAAAACACATCCCACACATTGCAGGGCCCAGGGCAGCACTTTGACTGGAAATGTACTGGTGATTCAAGTGCCAGATTGTGATATTAAGACCATGATAGTACTGAAGGTATCATATTAAGCAGTATTGTTAGTGTGTAACAGTTTGATGGGGAGTCAGTAATCCTTCAGTTTCCTCCTGACAGGTTACCTGAGCTCTCAAGTCCTAAGGAGGTGGAGCCTCCCTCAAAGGTATTTTCTCCAGCTTCATTTAGAATTTGTGTCGTCATACTGTAGTTATATTTGTTTTCAGTATATTTGTTCCAAGTTATGTGTTTATTTGGTCAAAGCTTTTGCATTTTTTTTTCAATTTACTGCTTGCTTTTAGATATTGCAGCACCAGTGGCTTTTCAACTGTGTTCTATTGACATTCACCTGATGGTTGCAGTGTAGCAGTAGATTAGTGTGTTTTTATTCCTGATGGTTGCAGTGTAGCAGTAGATTAGTGTGTTTTTATTCCTGATGGTTGCAGTGTAGCAGTAGATTAGTGTGTTTTTATTCCTGATGGTTGCAGTGTAGCAGTAGATTAGTGTGTTTTTATTCCTGATGGTTGCAGTGTAGCAGTAGATTAGTGTGTTTTTATTCCTGATGGTTGCAGTGTAGCAGTAGATTAGTGTGTTTTTATTCCTGATGGTTGTAGTGTAGCAGTAGATTAGTGTGTTTTTATTCCTGATGGTTGCAGTGTAGCAGTAGATTAGTGTGTTTTTATTCCTGATGGTTGCAGTGTAGCAGTAGATTAGTGTGTTTTTATTCCTGATGGTTGCAGTGTAGCAGTAGATTAGTGTGTTTTTATTCCTGATGGTTGCAGTGTAGCAGTAGATTAGTGTATTTTTATTCCTGATGGTTGCAGTGTAGCAGTAGATTAGTGTGTTTTTATTCCTGATGGTTGCAGTGTAGCAGTAGATTAGTGTGTTTTTATTCCTGATGGTTGCAGTGTAGCAGTAGATTAGTGTATTTTTATTCCTGATGGTTGCAGTGTAGCAGTAGATTAGTGTGTTTTTATTCCTGATGGTTGCAGTGTAGCAGTAGATTAGTGTGTTTTTATTCCTGATGGTTGCAGTGTAGCAGTAGATTAGTGTGTTTTTATTCCTGATGGTTGCAGTGTAGCAGTAGATTAGTGTGTTTTTATTCCTGATGGTTGCAGTGTAGCAGTAGATTAGTGTGTTTTTATTCCTGATGGTTGCAGTGTAGCAGTAGATTAGTGTGTTTTTATTCCTGATGGTTGCAGTGTAGCAGTAGATTAGTGTGTTTTTATTCCTGATGGTTGCAGTGTAGCAGTAGATTAGTGTGTTTTTATTCCTGATGGTTGCAGTGTAGCAGTAGATTAGTGTGTTTTTATTCCTGATGGTTGCAGTGTAGCAGTAGATTAGTGTGTTTGTATTCCTGTTTCACATGTGTTGGTGGGTTTGCGGTAGTCATGGTATCTTGCGTGTCCCTGGCTTGTCTGTGCCGTGTGTCTGGGATGTGATGGTTGGTGTTCTGAGTGGAAAGTACGGCTAACTGTGTAAGTGCCGTGTTCGGTCGGCAGAAGCGGAAACTGACTGACAAACCACTGGAGGCAGGAGAAGACTACACCAAATTCAACAGCTCCGATTTCTCCCGCAAAGTGAGTGAGATTAGGGGCAGTCTGCACGAAGGGACCAAGGAGAGAAATGAGGGGGGGGGACTCTTGCAGGCATTTTTTTGATGTAGTTTTATAGCTAAATCTCATGTCTTTTTGGTTTTATAGTCATACCTACATCATACATATACGTTTACAGGGCTCTGAAGTGCAACCATTTTGGTCACATATGCTCCTAAATATTTATGTGCGTGACATTCAATTTTGATTTAGGAGCACCATCTAGAAAAAAAAATCGCCCCCAAAAGTAATGATTAGGCTTCGCTGTACCGCTGTTTCCCGGTGCCCTGGAGAAACAAGCGTCTCTAGCCCAAACCATTCAAAAGTTGTGACCCGTATTACTGCCGCTCCATTTTTGGGGAGATGCATCTCCATTAGCAGGCCGCATTTTACATTCATAAACCATGTCGTGGGTCGTTAGCACCTTGATCAGTGACGTTACCTCATTAGCTAGCTAGTTAACAACCTGGACCTGGTAACTTTAACAGTATATCCAGACGTGGGGGCAGGAAGGGAAAAGAAAGGAAAAGGCATAGCTTCTTCAGGTGATCAATGATCATAGCAATGATTGAATGACAGATTTGCATGTCCTCATCACAAACCTGACATTCTTAAACAGACAGTGTACAGTTGTCTATGTAATGCATCTCAGTAGGAAACAGTAGAAACCTAATATTTCACAACTCTTTTTCATTTCAATGACAGGTATTTGTATCAATATTTTAGTTAAACTAATTTACAGTGTTTCGTATTAACAACATGTGCTTCAGCAGAAGCTAGAATTTACATTGATTTACAGTCTATCAATAAAAACATTTTCTGGGGCTGCTAAATATGATGTGGTGCTCCTAACTTTAAATTGGGAGCAGCAGTGCTATCAACTAAAATGTATTTTAGAGCCCTGTATATAAATGTATTTTACAGCCTTGTATATAAATGTATTTTACAGCCTTGTATATAAATGTATTTTAGAGCCCTGTATATAAATGTATTTTAGAGCCCTGTATATAAATGTATTTTACAGCCTTGTATATAAATGTATTTTACAGCCTTGTATATAAATGTATTTTAGAGCCCTGTATATAAATGTATTTTAGAGCCCTGTATATAAATGTATTTTAGAGCCCTGTATATAAATGTATTTTAGAGCCCTGTATATAAATGTATTTTAGAGCCCTGTATATAATTATATTTTACAGCCCTGTATATAAATATATTTTACAGCCCTGTATATAATTATATTTTACAGCCCTGTATATAATTATATTTTACAGCCTTGTATATAAATATATTTTACAGCCTTGTATATAAATATATTTTACAGCCCTGTATATAATTATATTTTACAGCCCTGTATATAATTATATTTTACAGCCCTGTATATAATTATATTTTTACAGCCCTGTATATAATTATATTTTACAGCCTTGTATATAAATATATTTTACAGCCCTGTATATAATTATATTTTACAGCCCTGTATATAAATATATTTTACAGCCCTGTATATAATTATATTTTACAGCCCTGTATATAATTATATTTTACAGCCCTGTATATAATGTTTTGTCAAGCTAAACCAGTCTACGTGATTGCAGTTTAAAGCAATGCAGTGCAGAGGCCTACAAGTAACCTCTGTCTGGAAATGAGTCACGCTGATATGTAATAACGTTTCAGCCGTCTTCACTTAAGGCGGATGAGCAATGCTATTGACTCTCTTTTCTCGTCCTCCAGCCGCCCAAGAAGATGAGTGCTGCACAGAAGACCCTGGCCAAGGTGGACAAAACAGGCATGAAGAGCATGTCTGCCTTCTTCAGCCCCAAGGGCAAGGCAGAGAAAAAATGAATGTTAGGATGATACAGCAGTGTCTGTCGGTCGGTGTGTGTGTGTCTAGTGTGTGTGTGTCTGCCGGTGTGCGTGTCTACAGTGTGTGTGTCTGTCGGTCTCTGTGTGTGTGTCGGTCGGTCGGTTTCTAGTGTGTGTGTGTCTGTCGGTGTGTGTCTACAGTGTGTGTTGGTGTGCGTGTCTATAGTGTGTGTCTGTCAGTGTGTGCCGGTCGGTGTGTGTGTCGGTGTAGTGTTTATGTCTGTCGGTGTGCGTGTCTACTGTGTGTGTGTGTCGGTTGGTCGGTGTGTGAGTAGTGTGTCTGTTGGTGTGTGTGTGTCGGTCTGTGTGTCTACAGTGTGTGTCGGTCTGTGTGTCTACAGTGTGTGTCGGTCTGTGTGTCTACAGTGTGTGTCGGTCTGTGTGTCTACAGTGTGTGTCGGTCTGTGTGTCTACAGTGTGTGTCGGTCTGTGTGTCTACAGTGTGTGTCGGTCTGTGTGTCTACAGTGTGTGTCGGTCTGTGTGTCTACAGTGTGTGTCGGTCTGTGTGTCTACAGTGTGTGTCGGTCTGTGTGTCTACAGTGTGTGTGCACGCACACATGTGCTTTTGGTAATAAAGAAAATAACTATTTTTGTCCCCTTTTTTTGTCCTTGAAAAGGGTTGAATCTCCAGACAATGGGGATGATGCAGGAAACTCATCTGGAGTGAAGTGCATTGAGAGGCAGGGGACAAAGCCTAAGATAATGAATAGTTACTATTCTTTCAAGGTTGGATATATGATGGTACATGTTCAAACTTGCTGCTCCCACTCTTTTCTTTACTGAGCGCTCAGATTACTGTAGATAACCAGTAGGAGTACAACATGTGGTCTCAGATTACTGTAGATAACCAGTAGGAGTACAACATGTGGTCTCAGATTACTGTAGATAACCAGTAGGAGTACAACATGTAATCTTCAGTTTTAGACAAAGTACAATTTAACAAAGACACCACAGGTCCACATGAAAAAGTGAACGTGCCACGGTGAGCCATTTTAATGTGCAGAAATATACGCTGAATAGAATATATCATGTTGTAATAGTACAATGATAGCCTGCTCTACAGGCTATAATATTAAATTAGCAGAACCTTGGTTTAATAATTCAGTCTTTGAGGTACATAGTGAACAACCTATTGTTGGTTGTCTTGAGAGACGGATGCTACAGGAAAAACTGGATAAAATGAGCCTACATAAAGGAAATGGACAGTTGCATTGTTCAGCTGACAGATGTGTGGTGACAGCTGAGTCGTGGAGTAGATGGTCTGTTTACAGTAACTAGGTAATGAGAGCATTTGTTGGGCAGTACGCTGTCCCATGTTACACACAGTCATTTATGGATCAGGTACCAGTCACAGGGGCCACAGTAGACTGGTCTATCAGGCCGCCAGGATGGGCATTACGCTGTCCCAAGTTACGCACAGCCGTTTATGGATCAGGTTCCAGTCACAGGGGCTGCAGCAGACTGGTCTATTAGGCCGCCAGGATTAAAAATGTGAAAAGCCAACAGATGTTGTCAGGACAGGTGCCTCTGCTCTGGCAGACACCATTTCTATGTTCCCCCTGTAGCAGTGGCAATTTTAGCATGTAAATCTTGGTGGGACAAAAAGATATATTTTTAATGCGTGCCAGCAAAGCCACTACACTACACAACACTAAACAATACATTTAATTGCACTATAACGGCGACAAACGGTGCCCACAAACTGGGCCTACATAAAGCTGCCCCAACAGCAGAGCTTTCTTTTCAGCACCGTGGAGTGAATCCTTATCACTGCTACACCTGGCTATCAGCAGGGCCTTGTCTGGCAGCGAAACAGTTAATTCAGCCTCCTTTACTGCCTTTTAAAAAACATAGCTGATATGGCTGACTTGCTTAAACAGTTTTCTCCCTGTACAGTCAGATCTGTAAGTTAAATAAAGGGAGCATATGAAAGCTCTTACAATATTCACTGATTCAATTTCTCTAAAACAGGCATTAGGCTACATTGTGCACCACCAAGTCAGAACAGTAGGCTAAGTTATGAGTGGGAAAGGGATCAAATTATTGGGGTGTGGCACATGGGCTACTAACAGCTTACTACACAACATACACTTTATATTACTTTCTTAGTTACAGTATAGACATTACCCTGGTATATTACATCATTTATGCAGCAGTGTTTTTGGACTCACCTTGTTGTGCTGTGCTCACTTTAACAGGAAGGTGGCGCAGCGGTCCTTGTGGGCAAATTTTGTCATCAAAGTGCAGGTGGATGGGGTGCCTCTGTAGGTGTCATCGGCCATTTGTTGTGGCTGTTCTTCTTGGCAGTGCTGCTGCTGCTGCAGTCACTGGTTGGGGCCGGATTATTCAGCTTGGACTCATCCATGGGATGCTGTGGGACACTCATGACCCCATTGGAGTGGAGGTCATGTGCTCACAGGTGCTTGTGGCCACAGAGAGAGAGATGGGTTCACTTCAGTTCTCAAAATGCCCATCAAAATTCTACACAGGAAGACAGGAAAAAACACAAAAAGATAGCTTGTGATCAGTTACAGTTACTCGGAGAAACTTTATGTAGGCCGATTTCAACAGTGTCGCTCACAATGACCAGTAGATCAACCACAGGATGTTGTCCACTGTCTTCATTTTTTAAGCAACTTGATCTTACTTCTAACTAAATAACAACTCGCCAATAAAGTCAAGTGTGTCCATCGTTTAAGTGGAGCTTGCTCGTGGGCTCAGGGTCACAGCTCGCGATGACAGCGTAAAATAAGTCCAGTGTCCTCCTGGGATTAGAGGGGCAAACGGTTTGGTCCTCATGATCTGTCGGGGATAAAAACAGCACAAACAAAAGAGAGAATAAGATTGTTTATTGATTTCTTTATTAGGCATTCAGTGGTTCAACAATTTAATTTAGGACACATTAAAGATAATGGTAAGGAGAGGTCAGAGCCATTTAGTGTTTCACAAAGCCTCTCTACCTGTGCGTCCTTGGAGGTGAGTGGCGGGGGTTCTGGCTTCTTCTTGGGGAAAGTTGTTGACTTTCCTTGTGTTTTACTGTCTCAAAGCCACCAGCTCTTTCAAATACTCCAGACAGTTCTGGTTCTGAGAGTAGAGCCATATCCAGTCCTGCCTCTGGTAATAATACAAGGCGCTGGTGGACTCGACGTTTACACAACTTTTGCTCCACTTTAAGGTGGAGTTGATGGATCTTCCTGAACACCCCTACTGCACCTTGTTGATCTTCCTAAACATCCCAACTGCATGTTGTTGATCTTCCTAAACATCCCTACTGCACCTTGTTGATCATCCTAAACATCCCTACTACATCAAATCAAATCAAATTGTATTTGTCACATACACATGGTTAGCAGATGTTAATGCGAGTGTAGCGAAATGCTTGTGCTTCTAGTTCCGACAATGCAGTAATAACCAACAAGTAATCTAGCTAACAATTCCAAAACTACTACCTTATAGACACAAGTGTAAGGGGATAAAGAATATGTACATAAAGATATATGAATGAGTGATGGTACAGAGCGGCATAGGCAAGATACAGTAGATGGTATTGAGTGCAGTATATACATATGAGATGAGTATGTAAACAAAGTGGCATAGTTAAAGTGGCTAGTGATACATGTATTACATAAGGATGCAGTAGATGATGTAGAGTACAGTATATACGTATACATATGAGATGAATAATGTAGGGTATGTAAACATTATATTAGGTAGCATTGTTTAAAGTGGCTAGTGATATATTTTACATCATTTTACATCATACATGTTGTTGATCATCCTAAACATCTCTACTGCATGTTGTTGATCATCCTAAACATCTCTACAGCACCTTGTTGATCATCCTAAACATCCCTACTGCATGTTGTTGATCATCCTAAACATCTCTACTGCACCTTGTTGATCATCCTAAACATCCCTACTGCATGTTGTTGATCATCCTAAACATCCCTACTGCACCTTGTTGATCATCCTAAACACCCCTACTGCACCTTGTTGATCTTCCTAAACATCCCTACTGCACCTGGTTGATCTTCTTAAACAGCCCTACTGCACCTGGTTGATCTTCCTAAACATCCCTACTGCACCTGGTTGATCTTCCTAAACATCCCTACTGCACCTGGTTGATCTTCTTAAACATCCCTACTGCACCTGGTTGATCATCCTAAACACCACTACTGCACCTGGTTGATCTTCTTAAACATCCCTACTGCACCTGGTTGATCTTCCTAAACATCCCTACTGCACCTGGTTGATCTTCTTAAACATCCCTACTGCACCTGGTTGATCATCCTAAACACCCCTACTGCACCTGGTTGATCTTCTTAAACATCCCTACTGCACCTGGTTGATCTTCCTAAACATCCCTACTGCACCTGGTTGATCTTCTTAAACATCCCTACTGCACCTGGTTGATTTTCTTAAACATCCCTACTGCACCTGGTTGATTTTCCTAAACATCCCTATTGCGAGTGGAGCGGCTCACAGTTAGAGAATATAAGGGTCTCTAGATTGTGGTGTCGAAATGACATTGACACATCCATCCATAACTGTTTCCAAACAATATTCCTCAGAAATGACAGACAAAACAAGTGGACTGCTCATTTAAACAACAGTGTCACATTGATAGTCCTTAGTGCTGAAACTGTCTGAATGCCAGAAGGCGGAACACATTGGACTCAGGTCATTTCTTCACAACTCCACCATCTGTCACTATGAGGTTATGGGGGCTTGAGTTATGGAAACAGGCCTAGTGTCAAGTGTCACCAAAACTCACACGCTGTAGTCTCTGCCCAGTCGGCTACAGACACAATATACTATTTCAGAATTTCTCACATTGGATTTAAGTTAGGAAAAATTATAGGCAGCTTCAAAAGGGAATTCCCAATCTGTCGGCCTAACCATGTGACCCATTCAGATCTCAGAGGACCAGAGCCATGTATGCGTTCCTCATTATTTGACAAAACCTTCGCTATCCTAATCGTCAGACTGGGAGATTAATATCTGTCGTAGTTTCCCTGCCAAATAAATAATTAAGCTGCAGTCTCATGTTTCAGGCCCTCTGAACACCATCGTTGGACTGGTTCTGTGCTGGCCAGCAGATTCAAGGCAATCTCCAGTGACTAGTGCACATGTGTCAAACTCATTCAATGGAAGGCCGAGTGTCTGAGGGTTTTCGCTCCTCCCATACTTGATTTATGAATTAAGGTCACTGATTAGTTTGGAACTCCCCTCACCTGGTTTTCTATGTATTATCGAAAAGAAAAGCCAGCAGACATTAGGCCATGTGTCAAACTCATTCCTTGAAGGGCCTAGTGTCTGTGGGTTTTCGGTCCACTCTTATTAAACACACACACTGACATACACACACTGTTCCATTACTTTAAGAAGGGCCACATCCTTTTACACTGAGACAAAAGGAGAAAGAGAGTCCCCTTTCTATAGTATTTGCTTGTAGTGTTCTTTCATTAAATAACTATTTCCTTCCTCTTTTAAACTACTCACCTGCTTTTTTTCCCAACTAAACTGTTGTTTCATGTTCTGGACATGAGACCGCTCTCCCACTTCCTCTTGGTCTTGTATAAAGTAGTGCTAGTTACACAAAACTACTCACTCACACTGGTCTATTATAACGCACTGGCTTGGTACAATACTGCACTGGCTTGGTACAACACTGCACTGGCTTGGTACAACACTGCACTGGCTTGGTACAATACTGCACTGGCTTGGTACAATACTGCACTGGCTTGGTATAATACTGCACTGACTTGGTACAATACTGCCCTGGCTTGGTACACCACTGCACTGGCTTGGTACAATACTGCACTGGCTTGGTACAATACTGCACTGGCTTGGTACAACACTGCACTGGCTTGGTACAACACTGCACTGGCTTGGTACAACACTGCACTGGCTTGGTACAATACTGCACTGGCTTGGTACAATACTGCACTGGCTTGGTACAACACTGCACTGGCTTGGTACAATACTGCACTGGCTTGGTACAATACTGCACTGGCTTGGTACAATACTGCACTGGCTTGGTACAACACTGCACTGGCTTGATACAACACTGCACTGGCTTGGTACAATACTGCACTGGCTTGGTACAATACTGCACTGGCTTGGTACAACACTGCACTGGCTTGATACAACACTGCACTGGCTTGGTACAATACTGCACTGGCTTGGTACAACACTGCACTGGCTTGGTACAACACTGCACTGGCTTGGTACAATTCTGCACTGGCTTGGTACAATACTGCACTGGCTTGGTACAACACTGCACTGGCTTGATACAACACTGCACTGGCTTGGTACAATACTGCACTGGCTTGGTACAATTCTGCACTGGCTTGGTACAATACTCCACTGGCTTGGTACAACACTGCACTGGCTTGGTATTGGGACGGCAGGGTAGGGACGGCAGGGTAGCCTAGTGGTTAGAGTGTTGGACTAGTAACCGAAAGGTTACAAGTTCAAATCCCCGAGCTGACAAGGTACAAATCTGTCGTTCTGCCCCTGAACAGGCAGTTAACCTACTGTTCCTAGGCCGTCATTGAAAATAAGAATTTGTTTTTAACTGACTTGCCTAGTTAAATAAAGGAAAAATAAAAAAATAAAAAACACTGCACTGGCTTGGTACAATACTGCACTGGCTTGGTACAATATTGCACTGGCTTGGTACAACACTGCACTGGCTTGGTACAACACTGCACTGGCTTGGTACAACATTGCACTGGCTTGGTACAATACTGCACTGGCTTGGTACAACACTGCACTGGCTTGGTACAACACTGCACTGGCTTGGTACAACACTGCACTGGCTTGGTACAATACTGCACTGGCTTGGTACAACACTGCACTGGCTTGGTACAACAGACCTGGAGAAGCTGGAGACATTGACCTGAATACAGAGAGGCGAGAAGCACACCTCCAACCCAGAGGAACAGGTGGAGGACTGCATGACTTGAAGAGACGCATTGCATCATTTGAATTTGAAGGTAAGGTGCTTTACTAACAAAAAAAATGCATATAACTGCCCCCATGTATGAATACATTCCAGAGTATATTTTGACCAAACTGCTGTAAACTGATCAAACTGCTGTAAAATCAAATTCTATTAGTTACATGTGCTGAATACAACAGCTATGAACTTACCGTGAAATGCTTACTTACAAGCCCTTAACCAACAATGCAGCTAAGAAAAGATTTACTAAATAAATAAACTAAAGTAAAATAAATAAGTAACACAATTACATAACAATAATGAGACTATATACAGGGGGTACCGGAACCGAGTCAATGTCCGGGGTTACAGGTTCGTCGAGGTAATTTGTACATGTAGGTAAAGGTAAAGTGACTATGCATAGATAATAAACAGCAAGTACCAGCAGTGTAAAAATGAACTGGCCAAACTGCTGTTTGTGTGTTCCTTTCCAGCCATGCTGTGTGAGAGCAGACTATGGAGCAAGACCTACTGTAGTGACCAGGATAGACTGGACCCTCTCCCCCCTATAATAGAGCCCCCCAGGATGAGCGTGAAGGCTGGGTCAGAGCCGGCTGCAGCCACCCTGCTTCAGGCCTCTCCATGCCAGCCAAGCAGAAATGGCCACTCCGTCCTCAGTAGAGTGCTCCAAAGCCAGAGGCCCTCCCAGGCGAGTTCCCAAATCCAGCCCCAGGCTTTATCTCCACCGCAGGACCTGCATTCCCAGAAGCCCCATCCTGACAGACACATCTCCCCAGAGATGGAGATCCCTGGGCAGGCTTGTTCCGGTGGTGAGGTCCCCTTCCTGGTGCCCTCCTTCTGCCAGAGCATCTGTCAGAACTACAGCGACCTCCACATGGGGGTGACCAGGTGCTGCCTCTCGGCCCACAATGCGGAGGTCCTGCGATGTAGCGACAACCAAGCCAACGGCCCCTTCCTTCATTCCTGTGACGTACCCCCGACCGCAGAAGACTCTCCCCCAGATCGGGCCACTGAAGACAGGCTTCTGCGTCCTCTCCAGTGGGGCTCAGGCTCGGGGTCCTCCCGCTGGAGGGTGGGGAGCGGCCGCGACCGGAGCGTCCTTTTTCAGGGGCTCGAGGGGCCACTCTCTAACTCGCAGATCAACCGCTACCTGGAGAACAAGATACTGGACCTGTAACAACAGTACATGCTGGAGAACATGGCCCATGATGGGGGCTGTGGTGAGGGCTTGCCCTGCCCTGCCCTCTGCTGGCCTCAGAGTTGATTCTTACCAGCCTGGATCAGATCACCCTGCAGCTGAGCCGTGAGGGCCATCTGGAAGCGGGCCGGGCCAAAGACATGGTGCTCAGCTGCCTACTGAGGGTGGCCAGCGGCCTGCAGTCCAGTGAGATCAGTACTCCCCTGCTCCAGATCTCCATGGATCTGCAGCTCCCCACTGATACTGCTACTGGTGCTGCTGCTAGTGGTGCTAGTGCTACATCTATTACTACTGGTGCTGCTGCTAGTGGTGCAACTGCTACATCTATTACTACTGGTGCTGCTGCTAGTGGTGCAACTGCTACATCTATTACTACTGGTGCTGCTGCTAGTGGTGCAACTGCTACATTTACTACTACTGGTGCTGCTGCTAGTGGTGCTAGTGCTACATCTACTACTACTGGTACTGCTGCTAGTGGTGCTACTGCTACATCTACTACTACTGGTGCTGCTGCTAGTGGTGCTAGTGCTACATCTACTACTACTGGTGCTGCTGCTAGTGGTGCTAGTGCTACATCTACTACTACTGGTGCTGCTGCTAGTGGTGCTAGTGCTACATCTACTACTACTGGTGCTGCTGCTAGTGGTGCTAGTGCTACATCTATTACTACTGGTGCTGCTGCTAGTGGTGCTAGTGCTACATCTACTACTACTGGTGCTGCTGCTAGTGGTGCTAGTGCTACATCTACTACTACTGGTGCTGCTGCTAGTGGTGCTAGTGCTACATCTACTACTACTGGTGCTGCTGCTAGTGGTGCTAGTGCTACCTCTACTTCTACTGTTGCTATTATTGCAGGGGGCCCAGCAGCAACACCTCAGGGACCTCTCAGCTCTACAATTGACCCCCAAGTTAAAAACATCCTTTAACCCCTGACCCCTGAAACAACAGGACTCAGACACCACCTTGCTACAGAGATCAAACTAACACTTGACTCATCTGTCATCCAGTACTAGACAGGTTCACTCTCCCCCTAGCTTTAAAGTCTGAAAATCAGACTCCCCTGTTTCTTATTTTTCTACCTTCACTCAGGTTCTCCCTTTCTCCTCTCAGTACATACCGTTCTGGGGAAGTGAAACTCCTTCCAAACAGCTGCAGTGATAGAAACAGATGGACATTCAGGTGGTTAACTGTGGTTGAGAGGAAAGACGTCTGCATTGTTCTCATGTTTTCATAAAGAGAACAGTAACATTGGATGTAATGTTATTGTCTCATTATTTTAGTACAAAATCAATCAACATGTTGATCACACAAATGTCAGCAACACTGATATGCTCCCAGTACAGCACATCCTTCCCAATAGATTATCGTGAAAGTACAGTACACTGACGTGGTCCTGTGGTGATGTAACATTTGAGTGGTCAAAGAGTTGGAGAAAACACTCTCAGCCCTTCAGTGAATGTCCAGATAGGTTTCACAACCATCTCGATACGGTCTAAAGAATTTCAGGGTAGTTTTACTGCACATAAAAACTATGTTCTATGTAGGCTGTATCTGTAGCTGAGTAAGTAGTGAAGTGTGCTCTGCCATCTGCACTTTTTTAAGCTACCACAAGAGGGGAGTAGAGGGGTGTATCCCAGCAGGACTGGCAAGTCAAATTTTTCCTTCTCTGTCTTATAGTATGTTGCCTCTCCTCTGTCTCTCTCGCACTCTCTTGCCCGCTCTTTTTATTTTGCGCACTCTCTCTCTCACGCAGCTTCTCCCCCTCTATCCCAGTCCTTCTCTCTCTCCCTCCCTCTCTCTTTCTACGTCTCTCTCCCAGTCATCCTCTTCCACTCTCTCGGTCTTTTTGTCTCCTGTCCTACCCATCTCCTTGAAGCCATACAGCTAATGGGTTGTTATATTCCACTCCCTATCGTCTGCCACCAATGATGTCATCACGACCAAGTCTTAAACATACTGTACTGAGTGTCTGTCTGTCTCTGTATGTCTGTATGTCTGTCTGTACGTAATTCTTTGTGTGTGTGTGTGAGTATATGTACATGTTTGTGTTTTCACCTGTGTGTGTGTGTGTGTTGTACCTGTGTGTGCACCTGTGTGTTTGTAGCTGTGTGTGTGTGTGTCTATGCTTTCACTTCCTCCACATTGCCTGAGACAGGTGAAAGATAAGAATCTCAGCTCACCATGGTTATACTTTTGGCGCAGCTGCTAACACGTCCCACATGAACCAAAGAAAAACAGAACCACCTGCATTTGAACATCAGTGAGACCCAACGCTACATGTTTATTTATCCACATTTCCTTCGATTTGAAGGGACCGCCTCACCATTTGCCCTTCTGAGCCAGTGTTTGATCCACTTCCTTGTTTCTTGTCCAAACACACAGCCACGGGAGGAAACTGTGTTTACAGAGCGGAGCACTGCAGTTGAGGCCAGTGTGAAGTCTCAAGGCCGTGGAGACACATGTTCAGTTGTTCTGCTTTCATCTAGCTCCATCAGCCTAGGTACTAGTTAAAAGAATCCAGTCCAGTCAGATCCAAACAAAAACACACATGTAAATATGATTCACACACACTGCACTGACAGCCCCCACAGTTTGAGCATATTCAAACAAACTGATTTCCAGAGACCTTGAAAGAAAATTAAAAACAGGATTTGTTTTTACAGCTGAGGTTTGAGTTAGAAGAGATGGCTGGGGCTTTAACTCTTCCAGACCTAGTGGGCTTGTACATAAAACCACTTCCACTCCATTGCATAAAACACAAAAAAACCTGCATTCAAACTGGTTTTAATGACATCCAGCTTAGGGTTTAATAGAGAGAATATAATGATAATTGTAGTGAAATTCTTCTGAAAGATCAGGTTTTCATTTTGCTATAGGCTATTGTATAATCTTTCATAGCATTAACAAAACGTGACACATTAAAATTAGTAGATTATGAATATCGTAAGTCTTCCTCATTCTCCATCCTCTTGACATGGAACTCTGAGTCCTGGGACTGCAAGTCTTCCTCATTCTCCATCCTCTTGACATGGAACTCTGAGTCCTGGGACTGCACGTCTTCCTCATTCTCCATCCTCTTGACATGGAACTCTGAGTCCTGGGACTGCACGTCTTCCTCATTCTACATCCTCTTGACATGGAACTCTGAGTCCTGGGACTGCACGTCTTCCTCATTCTACATCCTCTTGACATGGAACTCTGAGTCCTGGGACTGCAAGTCTTCCTCATTCTCCATCCTCTTGACATGGAACTCTGAGTCCTGGGACTGCAAGTCTTCCTCATTCTCCATCCTCTTGACATGGAACTCTGAGTCCTGGGACTGCACGTCTTCCTCATTCTACATCCTCTTGACATGGAACTCTGAGTCCTGGGACTGCAAGTCTTCCTCATTCTCCATCCTCTTGACATGGAACTCTGAGTCCTGGGACTGCAAGTCTTCCTCATTCTCCATCCTCTTGACATGGAACTCTGAGTCCTGGGACTCTGCAAGTCTTCCTCCATCCCCTTGACCTGGAGACTCTGCTCTCCCAACACATCTCACTTCCTACAATATCTCCACCAATTTAATAAGGACATACTTCTGTATCTCTGAAATGTTGTAAAGACATTTGTAAGAAGAATATTTTGTTGACACTGTATGGACATTTTGGGTTTTTAAAGAGAGAACTAAAGTATGACATATACAACAGAGCCTGACAGACAAGATTGTGATGGCAAATATATGGAGTGAAATCACAGGACCTAATACATCCACATAGTTCACCACTTCAATCATGTCCTATATTCTAGTGGTTTCAATGATTGACTTCAACACCTACCATGCACGTTAATTTCTTATGGTATAGGGGACGGTTGTGTCCCACTTGTGCAAAAAAAAAAAAAAAAAAAAAATATAAAAATCAAACAAATCAAGCTACACTCGTTGTGAATCCAGCCAACATGTCATATTTTAAAAAGGCTTTTCGGCGAAAGCATAAGAAGCTATTATCTGATGATAGCACAATAGTAAACAAAGAGGGTAGCATATTTCAACCCTGCAGGCGCTACACAAAACGCAGAAATAAAATATAAAACATGCATTACCTTTCACAAGCTTTTTTCGTTGGCACTACAATATGTCCCATAAACATCACAATTGGTCCTTTTGTTCGATTAATTCCGTCCATATATATCCAAATGTCAATTTATAAAGCGCGTTTGATCCAGAAAAAAACAGCTTCCAAAATGCGCAACGTCACTACCAAATATTTCAAAAAGTTGTCTATAAACTTTGCCAAAATATTTCAAACTACTTTTGTAATACAACTTTAGGTATTTTTTAAATGTTAACAATCAATCAAATTGTAGACGGGTCTATCTGTGTTCAATACAGGAATTTTCATATCTGATCCATAGTCTTCTGATTCATGAATTATTTACTTTACCTCACGTTAGTCTCATTCCAAACGTCGTAAATTGTTGGTTATCTAAACGAACCCAGTCTTCCCTTATGAGTCATCCATACATCAATTGTCTTAAATCGTTTATTTATTACTAACTAAGTAATTCACAGAAATGCATAAACAAACAAACAAGGTAAATGTGGTTACATGAAATGAGAATGTGCCCTAGTGGGCTAAACCGGCATGTGTTTCTTGTTAGACAAAAGGGGAAGTGGGGGTCGACTAAGAAGTCACTACAAAGTGATAATTATAACAATTGAAATGCTAATCCTTTGCACATGAACGCTCACTCATTCGGGAACAATTGCAATCAATATATATATTTACGCTCAGTGTGTCGTCTTGATCGCTGGTGAAAAGTCTCTCTTCCTCTCTCTCTCTGTCGTGGTTACAGTGGATAGTTCAGAGTGACATTCATTCATTTCATTATAGGATGGATGTTTCAGCGGTTGTCGTTCTTCGCGTAAAATGATACCGAATTCCTAGCTGCAGACTAGTAATTAATATCAAAGACTTGTTCTTATTCTGTCGGTATTGATAGTCTAAGAGTTTAACTTCTTGACGCTACCCATCCCTTAAGCGGGATAATTGTCATCAGCAACCGCTGAATAGCATAGCGCCACAGTCAAATAATATTAGTAAAAAATATTCATATTCATGAAATCACAAGTGCAATATTGCAAAACACAGCTTAGCCTTTTGTTAATACACCTGTCATCTCAGATTTTGAAATTATGCTTTACAGCGAAAGCAATCCAAGCGTTTGTGTAAGTTTATCGATAGCACAGGAAAACATTATGTACACTAAGCATTAAGTAGCTAGGTCACGAAAATCAGAAAAGCAATCAAATTAATCGTTTACCTTTAATGATCTTCGGATGTTTCCACTCACGAGACTCCCAGTTACACAACAAATGTTCCTTTTGTTCCATAAAGATTATTTTTTATATCCAAATATCGTGTTATGTTCAGAAATCGCGTTACGTTGTCGCGTTATGTTCAGAAAACCACAGGAAAGAGCAGTCACGACAACGCAGATGAAAATTCCAAATAATATCCATAATGTCCACAGAAACATGTCAAACGTTTTTTTATAATCAATCCTCAGGTTGTTTTTAAAATATATATTTGATAATATATCAACCGTGAGTGTAGGTTTTTCAATAGGACCGGGAGAAACAATGGCCGGGTTACTCTGTTATGCAAAACGAACTCTGAGAGCCCCCACCTATCCACTTACGCAATGTGATCTTTCTCGCTCATTTTTCAAAATAAAAGCCTGAAACTATGTCTAAAGACTGTTGACACCTTAGGGAAGCCATAGAAAAATGAATCTGGTTGATATCCCTTTAAATGGAGGATAGGCATGCATAGGAACAGAGAGGTTTCAAAATAAGAGGCACTTCCTGATTGGATTTTCCTCAGGTTTTCACCTGCAATATCAGTTCTGTTATACTCACAGACAATATTTTGACAGTTTTGGAAACTTTAGAGTGTTTTCTATCCTAATCTGACAAGTACATGCATATTCTAGTTTCTGAGGCTGAGAAATAGGCAGTTTCAAATGGGTACGTTTTTTAGCCAAAAACTAAAATACTGCCCCCTACACGCAAAAGGTTAACCATGTGGTATGGTTAAAAGATTCAGCAATGGTCTACAACCTTTGTACTCTCCTAATGGAGAAAAAAATGGTCTGCAACCTTTAGCCATCTCGTAATTGAGGTAAGCTCGGTCTGGTGATAATTTTATTCGGAATGGCAGTAAAGGGCTGTCCCAGGATGTCTGACCCTAACTGGGCCCAGGGGCGGTCCTCTGATTTAGTTCACTCCAATTCCCTTTTTGAGTTTTCCTTCATTAAACAGTCCAAAATCATATTACACAATTTTACAAACAGTATCATACTCACTCATTCATCTTACTCATTTACTGTTCTGTGAAGGGAGTAGTACACAGCGTTGTACAAGATTTTCAGTTTCTTGGCAATTTCTCGCATGGAATAGTCTTCATTTCTCAGAACAGGAATAGAATGATGAGTTTCAGAAGAAAGTTCTTTGTTTCTGGCCATTGAGGATAGGAAACACTGTCACCACCGATAAATCTATGATAATCGAGAATTTCTATAAAGCACCCTTTTACGGCTGGCCATGCTCTCCACCTGGCTACCCCTACCCCAGCCAACAGCTCTGCATCCCCCGCAGCAATTTGCCCAAGCCCCACCCCCCATCCCGCAACTCCTTCACCCAAATCCAGATAGCTGATTATCTGAAAGAGCTGCAATATCTGGATCCCTACAAATCAGCTGGGCTAGACAATCTGGACCCTCTCTTTCTAAAAATGATCCTCCAAAATTGTTGCAACCCCTATTACCAGTCTGTTCAACCTCTCTTTCGTATCGTCTGAGATCCCTAAAGATTGGAAACAATTTTTCATCCCCTCTTCAAAGGGGGAGACACTCTAGACCCAAACTTCTACAGACCTATATCCATCCTACCCTGCCTTTCTAAGGTCTTCCAAAGCCAAGTTGACAAACAGATTACCAGCCATTTCGTATTCCTCCGTACCTTCTCCACTATTCAATCTGGCATCCAAGCTGGTCATGGGTGCACCTCAGCAACGCTAAAGGTCTGAAACGATATCATAACCGCCATCGATAAATGATAGTACTGTGCAGCCGTCTTCATCGACCTGGCCAAGGCTTTTGACTCTGTCAATCACCACATTCTTATCGGCAGACTCAATAGCCTTGGTTTCTCAAATGACTGCCTGGCCTGGTTCACCAACTACTTCTCAGATAGAGTTCAGTGTGTTAAATCAGAGGGCCTGTTGTCTGGACTACTGGCAGTCTCTATGGTGGTGTCACAGGGTTCAATTCTCGGGCCGACTCTCTTCTCTGTATACATCAATGATGTTGCTCTTGCTGCTGGAGATTCTCTGATCCACCTCTATGCAGATGACACCATTCTGTATACATCTGGCCCTTCTTTGGACGCTGTGTTAATAAACCTCCAAACAAGCTTCAATGCCATACAACACTCCTTCTGTGACCTCCAACTGCTCTTTAATGCTAGTAAAACTAAATGCATGCTCTTCAACCGAGCGCTTCCCGCACCTGCCCACCTGATCTGCATCACTACTCTGGACGGTTCTGAATATGTGGACAACTACAAATACCTAGGTGTCTGGTTAGACTGCAAAATAGGGATCTAAAAGATAATGAGTTTGTTTCGTTGTTATAGAAAATCTCTTGAGCCTGACAGTCAACTAGGTTTGTGAAACTCCAAACAGACCAGAAGCTGTGTCACGACTTCCGCCGAGTTGGTGTCTCTCCTTGTTCGGGCGGCGTTCGGCGGTCGTTGACACTGGCTTTCTAGCTGCCACCGATCCACGTTTCTTTTTCGATTTGTTATGTCCTGATTGTACACACCTGGTTCCCATTACGTTATTATTGTTTCCCTATTTAACCCTCTGGTTCTCATTATGTTTTGTGTGTGATTGTTCCTGGTTTTGTGTTAGTCTTTTGTGTTAGGGTTTGTTATCCCTGAGTGGATTTATTGGCAGATATTTTTTTCTGAGTAACGTATGTTATTTTACTCAGTTCTGTGTCCTGTGCCTGACTCTGTCCTCACGTCTGCACAACTGACACTTGACACTGTGCATGGATCTGTTTTTAATATATGGCATTTTAGCAGATGCGTTTAGCCAAAACAACTTACATTTTACGTATTGGTAGTCACGGGAATCAAACCCACTACACTGATATTATAAGCGCTACTGAGCTACAAAGGACAAAACTGCATGAGAAAGAGCCTGCAGGCAAGACAGGAGAAAGACACACAGTATTTTGTATTTGTATTTATTATGGATGCCCATTAGCTGCCAAAGCAGCAGCTACTCCTCCTGGCGTCCAGCAAAATTAAGGCAGTTTATACAATTTTAAAACATTACAATGTTTTAGGCCCCTACTCCACCACTACCACATATCTATATCACTAAATCCATGTGTATGTATAGTGCGTATGTTATCGTGTGTGTGTGTGTGTGTGTGTGTGTGTGTGTGTGTGTGTGTGTGTGTGTGTGTGTGCGTGCGTGCGTGCGTGCGTGCGTGCGTGCGTGCGTGCGTGCGTGCGTGCGTGCGTGCGTGCGTGCGTGCGTGCGTGCGTGCGTGCGTGCGTGCGTGCGTGCGTGCGTGCGTTGCATCACAGTCCCTGCTGTTCCATAAGGTGTTTTTTATCTGTTTTTTAAATCTAATTGTACTGCTGCGTCAGTTACTTGATGTGGAATTCCCCCACAGTAACTAATGTGCTGTCCTAGCGTTAAATGCATGCATAAATTAGAAAAATAATGTCAGTTACAGAGCTTTTCACTTGATGGACATTCTAATCAAGGCAATATTCATTTCAGAGATATACAGTACCAGTCAAAGGTTTGGACACACATACTCATTCAAGGGTTTTTCTTTATTTTTACTATTTTCTACATTGTAGAATAAAAGTGAAGACATCAAAACTATGAAATAACACATATAGAATCATGTAGTAAAATTGTTAAACAAATCAAAATATATTTTATATTTGAGATTCTTTAAAGTAGCCACCCTTTGTCTTGATGACAGCTTTGCACACTTTTAATTCCTTGGCGTACACATTACGGACGAACTGAAATGGTCCACTCACACATACATTGCAGTGAAGAAGGCACAAGAGCGCCTCAGGAGGCTGAAGAAATTTGTCTTGTCACCTAAAACCTTAACAAACTTTTACAGATGCACAATAGAGAGCATCCTGTCGGGCTGCATCACCGCCTGGTACGGCAACTGCTCCGCCCACAACCGCAAGGCTCTCCAGGGGGTGGTGCAGTCTGCACAATGCATCACCGTGGGCAAACTATCTGCCCTCCATGACACCTACAGCACCCAATGTCACAGGAAGGCCAAAAAGATCATCAAGGACAACAACCACCCAAGCCACTGCCTGTTCACCCCGATACCATCGACAAGGAAGTGTTAGGACAGGTACATCAAAGCTTTTTATAAGAAACATCAATATGTTGAAAATCCCAAATTGTTTGCTTGGTCAACTGACAGACAGCTCTGACACACACACTTATGCCACCAGACATGCCACCAGAGGTCTTTTCACAGTCCCCAAATTCAGAACAAATTCAAGAAAGTGTACAGTATCATATAGAGCCCTAATTGCATGGAACTTACTTCCATCTCATATTGCTCAAATAAACAGCAAACCTGGTTTCAAAAAATAGATAAAGCAACACCTCGCGGCACAACGCCTCTCCCCTATTTGACCTAGATAGTTTGTGTGTATGCATTGATATGTAGGTTACTTGTGCCTTTTGTATTTTTTTAATGTAGTTCTGTCCTTGAGCTGTTCTTGTCTATTGATGTTCTGTATTATATGTCACGCCCTGGTCTTAGCATTTTGTGTTTTCTTTATTTATTTGGCCAGGCCAGGGTGTGACATGGGTTTATTTTGTGGTGTGTTTTTGTATTGGGGTTTTAGTAGGTATTGGGATTGTGGCTTAGTAGGGTTTTCTAGCATAGTCTATGGTTGCCTGAGGCGGTTCTCAATCAGAGGCAGGTGATTATCGTTGTCTCTGATTGGGAACCATATTTAGGCAGCCATATTCTTTGAGTGTTTCGTGGGTGATTGTTCCTGTCTCTGTGTTTATTGTCACCAGATAGGCTGTATAGGTTTTCACGGTTTTTGTATTATCGTGTTTATTCGTTTATTAAACATGTATCAAAATTACCACGCTGCATTTTGGTCCGACTCTCCTTCGACGGAAGAAAACCGTAACATTATATCATTCCGTATTATGTTTCATGTTTTGTGTGGAACCCAGGAAGAGTAGCTGCTGCTTTTGCAACAGCTAATGGGGATCCTAATAAAATAAAACATAAAAAGCTGGGACCGAGAGATTGAAAAATAGCTTCTATCTCAAGGCCATCAGACTGTTAAACAGCAATCACTAACACAGAATGGCTGCTGCCTACATACAGACCTGAAATCATTGGGAACTTTAATAAATGGATAACTAGTCACTTTAGTAATGTTAACATATCTTGCATTACTCATCTCGTATGTATTTACTGTATTTTATACCATCTATTGCATCTTGCCTATGCTGCTCTGTCATTGCTCATCCATATATTTATATGTATATATTCTTATTCCTTTCCTTTACTTGTGGATTAGGTAGTTGTTGGGGAATTGTTAGATTACATGTTAGATATTGCTGCACTGTCAGAACTAGAAGCACAAGAATTTCGCTACACTCGCTATAACATCTGCTAACCACGTGTATGTGACAGTTATGCCCCTGTATGACAATATCCCTAAATTTGGCCAATTCCCCCTTCTTGGCAATATATTAACGCCCCTCTCTTACGAGCTAGCTAGCTATGTATGATAGTTGGATCGCTAGTTAACCCATACAGCAAGCTAGTTAGTTAGCAAACCAGCTACCTAGCTATGCTTTCCCACCATGCTAACTAGATAGCATCTGCAGGTACCCAGATTAGCTAGCTAACATAGCTAGCTACCAATCTAGGGGCAAGAGAAAAAAATAGTTTGCTAGCTAGTTAGCTACATACATGCACCAATGTCTAACATTAATCAGCAGCAGTAGGTCATTTTGGCCAAATCATTGTCCTCATTTCCCCTTCTAAGTGGCTTATTAATGCCCCTTTTTCACAAGCTATAACAGTTAGCTAGCTAGTTAACCCATAGTAAGTTATCAAATAAATTAGCTATGCTTTACCGCTAGCTAGCATCTGCAGGTATCCTGAGTAGCTAGCCTAGAGAAAATAATAGTTTGTGACCTGAGAAGATTGACGTAACAACCATATGAAATGACAAAATATTTACCAAATTAATCTAACCAAAAATAATTTATAAACTTGTTGCAAAATGCTCTGGCATCTGTGTGGTTGTTCTGTCCTTCTGGAAGGTTCTCCAATTTCCACTGAGCATTGGGTTCTTGGTCATCTTCCTGACCACCAAGGCCCTTCTCCCCTGGATTGTTCAGTTTGGCCGGGCGGCCAATTCTAGGAAGAATCTTGGTGGATCAGCAGGGGCTCAAACTGTGGAACCCAGTTCCTACATTTGAATATAAAAATAGATTTTATCAAACAAAACTATGCTACCTTTTGTCTCTGGGACCCTCATGATGTCAAATCAGAGCAAGATTACTGAATGTAGGTACATTATTTACCTTTAGAGGTGAATGTATAAACCAGTGGCCATGATAAAAGCGTTTTGTTGTTGTGTACTCTCCTCAAACAATAGCATGGTATTTTGTCACTGTAATAGCAACTGTAAAATGGACAGTGTAGTTAGATTAACAAGAATGAAGCTTTCTGCTGATATAAGACATGTCTATGTCCTGGAAGGTTGCCTGTTATTTACAATGTCATTCTAGTCATATTAGCGCACGTTAGCAACAACCGTCCCGGTTTAGGGACACCGATCCCGTAGAGGATATTGACCTGAGGTACGGGAAGCTCGCAGAAAAGTGTAGTGCATAAAGGAAATACCAAAACCCCTTGATAGGGGAGGTGCATGCAAGCAGATGAGTAAATTGGCTATATCGAAGACATTATATTGTAAAACTGGCAAAATAGCTCATGTATCAGAGAAAAAAACACTCTACACTACTCTTTGCCCCCCCCCCCCCCCCCCCCCTCCTATTTTGGACCAGCCCCCCCACCTTTGTTAATTTCGACTGTCCCTAAATTTGATGCATAACCTCCATTTTAGGCAAATAGTATTTTATTCCCCATAGTTTATCTTGGATCATAACTAGATTTCGCTCTCAGAGAGCAAACAGTCTGAGGTCCCAGCGAAAGAGCAGGAACCACAAAAGGTGAGCGGGACAGAAAATAAAAAACGAAGGACAAGGTGAGGACAATTAAAAAATGAAAATAAACTTCTGCTCTGCTGATACTGTGGAGCAGTGAAGCTGTCAGTCGGGGCTGAATAGGAGCTTTGGAGTGTCTTTCAGAGGTTCATAAAGTAATTTCTGTGACACAAAGAGCTTTTAACACAGAGGTCAAGAGGCAAGGACACAGGATTTCAGATCACACCCAAGGCCGCTGTGAATCTTGTGACTGGCGTTGTGTCTTTCACATGCACGCAAGCGCAGGCAGGCAGGCAGGCAGGCAGGCAGGCAGGCAGGCAGGCAGGCAGGCAGGCAGGCAGGCAGGCAGGCAGGCAGGCAGGCAGGCAGGCAAATACACAGGGGGGATTTGGTGGCTGGACTCAGGTTCATGTACACACTTTAAGGCCAGCCCATCTAATTAGATATTCATTTACATCTGTTCAGAAACCACACCGCTTTGTCCTTATCGTTGGGATGGCCTTGAGGGGGCCTTTTGCAGTTGTTTGTGATTACATGAATAGGGGTGACCTAGCTAACACGCCGGAATGCTCAGTGCTGCTCTGCTCTGTATCCGTCTGATTGACACGCATGGTAACACACACACACACACACACACACACACACACACACACACACACACACACACACACACACACACACACACACACACACACACACACACACACACACAGGTAGGTGGGACAACAGGTCAAGGTCTGTGTGCTGCCTGTATGTGTCGGGGTGAATGACTTTGGCTCAGCTGGAGTCCAGGAGACAGCTGGTCAGGCTGAGAGATGGAGCAGAGAGGGGGCCAGGCAGAGAACAGACCATCATGGCATAATGAAACTCCATATATCATCGCATACCCTATACTGATGATATGGAGGACATTCTACACAAATAAACCCACCCTCTCCCCCCAAAAATGATCTAATGTTATTTGTTCCATTCTCTGTAAATAACAGGTGTAGACTAACAGTAAAATACTTACGGGCCCTTCCCAACAATGTAGAGAGAACAGTGAAATACTTAAGGGCCCTTCCCAACAATGTAGAGAGAAAAGAAATGCAGACAGAACTCAGTTCAGCCCAGATGGAACACTGTTCCATGCAGACAGAACTCAGTTCAGCCCAGATGGAACACTGTTCCATGCAGACAGAACTCAGTTCAGCCCAGATGGAACACTGTTCCATGCAAACAGAACTCAGTTCAGCCCAGATGGAACACTGTTCCATGCAGACAGAACTCAGTTCAGCCCAGATGGAACACTGTTCCATGCAGACAGAACTCAGTTCAGCCCAGATGGAACACTGTTCCATGCAAACAGAACTCAGTTCAGCCCAGATGGAACACTGTTCCATGCAGACAGAACTCAGTTCAGCCCAGATGGAACACTGTTCCATGCAGACAGAACTCAGTTCAGCCCAGATGGAACACTGTTCCATGCAGACAGAACTCAGTTCAGTCCATTTAGACTCTATAAGAGGAAGGACAACATCTTCCATTTTTGTTGAACACTTAATCAACAAACAATACAAACCCAATGACATTGTTTCTCCAAGGCTTCTGGAGGCCTTTGTGTGATGAGGTAAAAAAACATCACTATTCTCTTCCATTATGACTAACATCCTGAAAGTGAATCATCAATCCAACTCACATACAGTATATATACAATAACTTTGCATAAAGACAACAAGTCTGATGGATTATAATGAGGTCAATATGCATGTAAGACTTAGGATCTCTTCCAATAATAGTTTAATTTCATAAGGATTCTGTAGAGACAGTAGGAAAATGTAGGTTAACACACTAATGAAACATTATATGGGTTCATATATGTTTATGGCAGGTCATAATGGATTGGTTGGCTTTAAGTGTTTTACCCACAGTACTATCATTCATATTACATTACAATTAGGGATTCACGATGTTCAGAAAGTATTCACAGCCCTTGACTTTTTCCACATTTTGTTGTGTTACAAAGTGCGATTAAAATTGATTTAATTGTACTTTTTTTGTCAATGATTTACACAGAATACTCTGTAATGTCAAAGTGGAAGAAAAAATCTAAAATATTTTTTTCAATAAAGGAAAATCCAACACTAATATTTTTTCATTAGGTGAGTATTCAACCCCCTGAGTCAATGTTAGAATCACCTTTGGCCGCGATATCAGCTGTGATTCTTTCTGGGTAAGTCTTTAAGAGCTTAGCAAACCTAGATTATACAACATTTGCCCGTTATTCTTTAAAAATACATATTTTAAAATGATCTTTTAATGATCAACAAGCAGCTTAACAGACATGTATTTTTTAACTAGGCAAGTCAGTCATTGTAAATTCTTATTTACAATGATGGCCTACCCCGGCCAAACCCTGACCCGGACGACACTGGGCAAATTGTGTGTCGCCCTATGGGATTCCCAATCACGGCCGGTTGTGATAAAGCCTGGAATCGAACCAGGGTCTGTAGTGACACCTCTATCACTGAGATGCAGTGCAATATTTTACTGTGCCACACGGGACAACATTTTCAAGTCTTGCCATAGATTTTCAAGCAGATTTAAGTGAAAACTGTAACTAGGACACTCAGGAACATTCAATGTCATCTTGGTAAGTAACTTTTGTGTTTTAGGATATTGTCCTGCTGAAAGGTGGATTTGTCTCCCAAGGTCTGTTGGAAAGCAGACTGAACCATGGTGCTCAGTTACAGTATGAGTTGTGTTGGATTTGTCCCAAACATAATGTTTTGTATTGAGGACAAAAAGTGAATTTATTTGCCAAAGAAATCCTGTGCATTATTGCAAACAGGATGCATGTTTTGGAATATTATTATTCTGTTTATTCTGTTTTCACTCTGTCATTTAGGTTAGTATCGTGGAGTAACTACAATGTTGTTGATCCATCTTAATCTTTCTCCTATCACAGCCATTAAACTCTGTAACTGTCATAAAGTCACCATTGACAGAGCAGCTTCCTTCCTCTCGGTAATGCTCCGGGTGTCGTGGGTGTGGAGTCAAATGCAAGAGACAGAGAGTTCAATGCTGTGCGTCTTTTAATAGCACCAATGCACCACAGGGTGCTCACAAAAGTTACGTTCCCAAACACAGGGAATCAAAATGTACATTGGAAAAAATCACGACCAGGCACTAACACGTACCTCTACAACAGAGCCGAAGGTTACATTGAAATAATCCCGCACAACAACCAGGCGGGCCGGCTGTCTAATAAAGACAAACTAATTAACAATACACAGGTGCTACCACTAAACATACAAGGAGGGGGAGGAAAAACAATCAGTGGCAGCTAATAGGCCGGTGACAACGACCGCCGAGCGCCACCTGCCCGGGAAGGGGAAACACCCTCGGTCGGACTCGTGACACTCTCCGTCAACTGAGTTAGGAAGGACGCCTGTATCTTGTAGTGACTGGATGTATTGATACACCATCCAAAGTGGGATTAATGACTTCACCAGGATCAAAATGAAATGAAATGTTTGGTTTTTAAAAATATTAAATTTTTTGCATTTTCCAATTAAGAACATTCAAAACAACAGTGAACAGATATTAGACAACGGTAGGACAAAGTGACAGTAACAGACGAGCGTAATTAAAAAAAAGATATAATTATATATACAAACATACAATAAGAAAAAATAATAACGAGACATTGGATCACCTGCCGTAGGCTACATATTATACATTACGTGTGAAACATTATGTGAGTAAAACTGACTATCCTACCGATCCTCGACTTCGGCGATGTCATCTACAAAATGGCTTCCAACACTCTACTCAGCAAACTGGATGCAGTCTATCACAGTGCCATCCGTTTCGTCACTAAAGCACCTTATACCACCCACCACTGCGACTTGTATGCTCTAGTCGGCTGGCCCTCGCTACATATTCGTCGCCAGACCCACTGGCTCCAGGTCATCTACAAGTCCATGCTAGGTAAAGCTCCGCCTTATCTCAGCTCACTGGTCACGATGGCAACACCCATCCGTAGCACGCGCTCCAGCAGGTGTATCTCACTGATCATCCCTAAAGCCAACACCTCATTTGGCCGCCTTTCGTTCCAGTACTCTGCTGCCTGTGACTGGAACGAATTGCAAAAATCGCTGAAGTTGGAGACTTTTATCTCCCTCACCAACTTCAAACATCAGCTATCTGAGCGGCTAACCGATCGCTGCAGCTGTACATAGTCTATTGGTAAATAGCCCACCCTTTCTCACCTACCTCATCCCCATACTGTTTTTATTTATTTACTTTTCTGCTCTTTTGCACACCAATATCTCTACCTGTAAATGACCATCTGATCATTCATCACTCCAGTGTTAATCTGCAAAATTGTAATTATTTGCCTACCTCCTCATGCCTTTTGCACACATTGTATATAGACTCCCCCTTTGGTTTCTACTGTGTTATTGACTTGTTAATTGTTTACTCCATGTGTAACTCTTTGTTGTCTGCTCACACTGCTATGCTTTATCTTGGCCAGGTCGCAGTTGCAAATGAGAACTTGTTCTCAACTAGCCTACCTGGTTAAATAAAGGTGTTCTCAACTAGCCTACCTGGTTAAATAAAGGTGTTCTCAACTAGCCTACCTGGTTAAATAAAGGTGAAAAAAAAAATTATATATAGATTCAATCAATGAGATGTGGGGGGAGATTCTCCATATAGTCAATAAAAGGTTGTCAAATTCTGTAAAATGTCTTTAACTTATTCCTCAAGCAGTAAGTGATTTTCTCCAAAGGGATACAACTATTAACTTCCGATAGCCACATTGCAACTGGCAGGGAGGAATCCAATTTCCATTTCAAGGCAATACATTTCTTGGCAATCGCTAGCAATATTTCTGTTAGCTTTATAGTATGGCTTTGCCTAAGATTGGGATTAGTAAAGTTACCCAGTAGACAGACCTCCGGGTCTAAAGGGAATGCAACCCCGTGAATTGAGGATATGATATCGCAGACCCCCTGCCAGAAACCGTGTAGTTTTGAACACTGCCAAGTGGAAAGGAGGAATTTTCCTTCATCTGAGCCACATCTAAAACATAGGGAGGAGATATCTGGGTTGAACTTGTGTAGTCTAGATGGGGTGATATAGAGCTGATGGAGGAAATTAAACTGGATCAGTCTGTATCTGGAGTTCAGTTTGGATGTAACACCATCCCTGCATAGGTCACTACATAGACCCTCATCAAGATCAATACCCAGATCTTTTTCCCATCTAAGTCGGGGTTTATCTAGCCCAGGCAGTGTTAGTCCTGACATAAGAGCATCGTATACACAGGAAATGGTCTTGAACAGTGGTTGGTCTGCGTGGCAGAGTTGTTCAAAAGGTGACATCTTAGGTAGGTTCCATTGTCCCTTGAGAGTCACCCTAATAAAGTTTCGTAGTTGTAGGTTGCTGAAGAAGTCCCTGTTAAGCAAGTGGTATTTCTGTTTCAGCTGATCAAAAGACATAAGAACTCCCTCCTCGTAACAATGTTCCAGAAGAGTGATCCCCTTATCAGAACATGGTCTAAAGTTACTATTCTGGAAAAACATAGGGATCAATCTATTGTTCCATAAAGGGGTTTTAGGGGAAAGGAATCCCCCTCGTCTGAACAGCTCATGCAGTTTGCACCATGCCAGGACAGAATGTATGATTAAAGGGTTGTCTGTGATGGTTTTTATAGATATTCTGTCCCATTTGTAAAGCAATTCTGCCCCAGTGTCATCATTTACCTCAAGCTTTTCAATGTTCAACCATGAGGGAGAGGGACCATTGTCAAACCTCTGAGCCAGAAACCTAGACTGTGCAGCCCAGTAGTACATTCTAAAATTGGGGAGGTTTAAGTCCCCTTGACTGTAATCAAGGGTCAGTTTATCCAGGCCAACCCTAGGGGTTTTGCCGTGCCAGATAAACCGTCTGGTCAGCTTGTTGAGGGAGGAAAAAAAATGCTGCGGGAACAGGGATAGGGAGAGATTGAAACAGATATAGAAATCTGGGCAGGACATTCATTTGAATTACATTGATTCTACCCAGTAGAGTGAGAGGTAAGTCCATTAATTTACAAAGGTCAACCTCCACCTTTTGCAACAAACTGTCCAGATTGAGTTTATAGAGGTTGTTCAGATTACCATCCACCATTATGCCCAAATATGTGAAGCCCATAGGTGACCATCTAAAAGGAAACTTGTGCTTGATGGTATGATGGTCAAAGACAGACAACGGGAAGATTTTGCTTTTATCAAAATTATATCCAGAGAAAGAAATATAACACTGTAGTAGGATCTGCAAGTGAGAGAGGGAGTGTTCTGGGTTGGTTAGTAATAAGATAAGGTCGTCCACAAAGAGTGATAAATTATGGGTATGGGGGCCCACCTCAAAGCCATGCATGTCAGGGCACGTTCTAATAGCCTCAGCCAACGGTTCGATGGCGAGGTCAAAGAGGTGGGGGCTAATTGGGCAACCTTGTCTGTTCCCCCTATAAAGAGGGAAAGAGGATGAAGTAATCCCATTGGTAGCAATCCTAGCTTTAGGAGATTTGTAGAGTGATTTTATCAAATTTACAAACACGGTACTTAAACCAAACTATTTCCAAGACGCGAAAGAGGTATGGCCATTCAACCCTATCAAAGGCCTTTTCAGCGTCGAGGGAGACTGCGACACTAGGTATTTTGTTTTTGTTAGCAAGGTGAATTATATCAAAGAACCCTCTGAGATTATTGGAGGAGAATCTATTAATTATGAAGCCAGTCTGATCTGGGTTGACCAACAGGGGAAGACATGATTCCAGTCTCTTAGATAGCATCTTGGTGACCAGTTTACAATCTGTGTTAAGGAGAGAGATTGGTCTATAGGATGCGCACTTTAGCGGGTTTTTCCCTTTCTTGTGGATTACAGTAATCACTGCTTGAGAGAAGGACTCTGGAAAGCAGTTGTCTTCCCTGGCTTTTTTAAAGTACTTCCATAAGGTAGGGGACCAACAGCTCCCTAAGTTCTTTATAGAACTCTGGAGGGAAGCCATCCTCCCCAGGAGATTTATTAGAAGGTAAGGATTTAATGGCTTCCAACAATTCAGGAACTGAGAAGTGTTCACTCAGGCGCTCGCTGTCTTCCCCTGACAGGCATGGGAGGTTGAGAGAGGAGAGAAAGGAGTCGATCTCTGATAGATCATGGCTTGATTGGGAAGTGTAGAGGTCTTCATAGTATTTCTTAAAAGTAGTATTAATTTCAGTAGGGTTGAAATATATCTCATTAGTAAGAGTTTCTATGGCATTAATTGGCCTCTTACTTTCCTCTGCTTTCAGTTGCCATGCCAACACTTTGTGAGCTTTCTCTCCAAGCTCGTAATAACGCTGTTTTGATTTAGTGATGGCCCTCTCAGCTTGATATGTGTTCAGAATATTATATTTAAGTTTTTTATTTACCAAAGCCTGTATATATCTTCAGTCCGGCCTCTTTGGTAGGTTTTCAGATTCAAGGGCACTAAGTTCCGCACCCTGTTTTCTCTTCAGCCCTTTAGTATAGGAAATTATCTGTCCCCTCAGATAGGCCTTCAATGTGTCCCAAAGAATGAAACTGTCAGGAGCGGAGGGTTTATTTGTCAAAGTAAAAATATTGATCTGCTCTTTGATGAATGCACAAAATTCAGGTTGCTTTAGGAGTATAGCATTTAGTTTCCATCTATATGCTCCATTTACCTTGGTAGGAATGGAGATTGATAATACCAGAGGAGAATGGTCACTACGCAATCTGGGGAGATACTCAACATCTAACACTCTATGAAACAGTTGTGTCGAAAGTGAAAAGTTATCTATGCGTGTGTGTCTTGTGTGGGTGTGAATAAAAAGAGTAGTCCCTCTCCTGTGGGTGCAACTGTCTCCAGATGTCTAGTAAATTGAGATCTTTCATGAATGACATGGTGAACTTGCCGGCTTTGGTAAGAAGTGAGGGTTTATCAGAGGACCTATCAAGAACTGTATCTAAGCAAAAATTAAAATCTCCTCCAACCAATAGCCATCCTGGTCGTGCTTGAGCGACCTGAAGGAAGACATTCTGAATAAACATATGGTCATCGAAGTTAGGAGCATAAATATTCAATAGGGTCCAAGACTCTGAAAACATATGCCCCTGCACCAGAACAAACCTGCCCTAGGGATCAGAGATGGTGTTGTTGACGCAGAAGGGGATGTGTCTACTTATCAAAACAAACCTGCCAGAGGGATCAGAGATGGTGTTGTTGACGCAGAAGGGGATGTGTCTACTTATCAAAACAAACCTGCCAGAGGGATCAGAGATGGTGTTGTTGACGCAGAAGGGGATGTGTCTACTTATCAAAACAAACCTGCCAGAGGGATCAGAGATGGTGTTGTTGACGCAGAAGGGGATGTGTCTACTTATCAAAACAAACCTGCCAGAGGGATCAGAGATGGTGTTGTTGACGCAGAAGGGGATGTGTCTACTTATCAAAACAAACCTGCCAGAGGGATCAGAGATGGTGTTGTTGACGCAGAAGGGGATGTGTCTACTTATCAAAACAAACCTGCCAGAGGGATCAGAGATGGTGTTGTTGACGCAGAAGGGGATGTGTCTACTTATCAAAATTGCAGTTCCTCTTGCTTTGGAGTTAAGAGGATGCAAAAACTTGTCCTACCCATTCCCTCTTCAAGTTCTTGTGTTCACTGGCTGTAAGATGTGTTTCTTGTAAAAACACAATGTCAGCCTTTAATTTCTTAAGGTATATATAGACTCTTTTCCTTTTAAATCGGGCTGTTAAGAAATTTTACGTTGAATGTGACATATTTTAGTGGATTAAGCATAGGTTGGGTTTCAAATATGTAACTGAATGGAAATCTATCATATGCAGATAATTAGGAAATGTTTCAACTTTGGTTTGAGCACAAAAGTGACCTGTGTGTCTCTTTAGGAAGGAAACAATAAACATAGAAAAAAGGAAGAAAAAGATAATAAAAATCCCACCCACCCCGATAGACTAAAACAACAATCCCAACAATCTAACATGAAGACACTTGTAGAGATACGTTGCTGCTCACTTTCCATCTTGCTCTTACTAGCTAAACCTTGGCGTAAACTAAAACCTGCGAGCTCTCTAAGTTGAAAACAAATGTTGTGAATAGATATTTATGGCTGAATATTTACTGCCCACGGTAAGGGCTGCTTGAGTCTCTTTTCGAAAGATTAACATAAATGAGGGGGACAGCCTTGGGCCTAAGGCCACTTATTTGCTTCGCCCAGTGGATATGGACTAAAACAAAATATACTCTCCTGTAAATGTAATAGAACTCACCCCAGAAAGATAAGGTAACGACTGGAACGAATTGCAAAAATCGCTGAAGTTGGAGACTTTTATCTCCCTCACCAACTTCAAACATCTGCTATCTGAGCAGCTAACCGATCGCTGCAGCTGTACATAGTCTATCGGTAAATAGCCCACCCTTTTTTTTCTACTGTGTTATTGGGGAGGCGGGGTAGCCTAGTGGTTAGAGTGTTGGACTAGTAACCGAAAGGTTGCAAGTTCAAATCCCTGTGCTGACAAGGTACAAATCTGTCGTTCTGCCCCTGAACAGGCAGTTAACCCACTGTTCCTAGGCCGTCATTGAAAATACAAATTTGTTCTTAACTGACTTGCCTAGTTAAATAAAGGTAAAATAAAAATTGACTTGTTAATTGTTTACTCCTTATGTAACTCTGTGTTGTCTGTTCACACTGCTATGCTTTATCTTGGCCAGGTCGCAGTTGCAAAGAAACGGACCGGGTCACGGCCCTCGCTGTCCTCTTTCAATGCCACCACACGGATATTACTACGCCTACTCTCGTTCTCCATCTGATCTACCTTGTTTTTGAGGTAGGCATTGTGCTTTTGCAGTTGTATCAAGACCTGGTCATTTCGAGCGATGGTATCTTCAACTGTGCTAATGCACAACTCTGCCTCAATCGTTCTCAAAAGGAGATCATTCATGGAGGATTTCAGGTCGTCAATGGAAGAATGGAGTTCAGACGATTTATTATCCATTTTCATTGAAAGACCTTTGTTACCATCCTGAATTTCCCGGAGGAGAGTAGCCAGCATGTCGGCAGGCTCGCAAGAGGCTGCTGAGAGCAACAGTCTGGAACTGTCGTCTGAGTTATGAGGGCTAATGCTAATCTTGCTAGCTGTAGCGTTATCGTTATCTTGGGAAACAACGACGTTTTGGTCGTCCTTCTTGCCTCTCTGTCAGAGGTCCATGGCTCTTTGGGAAGGTAAGTACTTGACAATTTATCAGCCGATCTTAGAATATTGTTTCAACGTTGTTATTTAGGTAAAAATAGAATAACTTTGAAGAGCTTGGTTTGTCAACGTCTGCTCAGCTCCGCGGCATCACCTGCTCCCTTAAATGTTATTTTTGACCCATCATTGCGAGGCATTGGAAACCTCCCTGGTCATTGAATACGTGCTTGAAATTCACTGCCCGACTGACGGACCTTACAGATAATTGTGTGTGTGGGGTACAGAGATGGGGTAGTCCTTCAAAAATCATGTTAAACACAATTATTGACCATGCAACTTATCTGACTTGCTAAGGAAATGTTTTACTCCTGAAGTTATTTATGCCATAACAAAAGGTGGAATGATTTTCTGTGGTGGAAGAAGGTGAGGACCAAAGCGCAGCGTGGTAAGTGTTCATATTTTTAATAAAATAACTGAACACTGAACAAAACAAGAAATGACAAACGAACAGTCCCGTAAGGTGAATGGAAAAAACACTAAACAGGAAATAAACACACACAAAACACAGGTGGGAACAAGCTACCTAAGTATGATTCTCAATCAGAGACAACGAACGACACCTGCCTCTGATTGAGAACCATACCCGGCCAAACACAAAAACGCAACATAGAAAAAAGAACATAGACTACCCACCCCAACTCACGCCCTGACCAAACTGAAACAAAGACATAACAAAGGAACTAAGGTCAGAACGTGACAGTACAGAACTAAGGAACTAAGGACAGAACGTGACCCCCCCCCCCCCCCCCCTCCAAAGGTGCGGACTCCGGCTGCAAAACCTGAACCTATAGGTGAGGGTCTGGGTGGGCGTCTGTCCGCGGTGGCGGCCCTGGCGCGGGACGTGGACCCCACTCCACCATAGTCTTTGCCCGCTTCTTTACCCGCCTCCGTGGCGCCTTTAGAGCGGTGACCCTCGCTGCCGACCTTGGACTGGGGACCCTAGCAGCGGGCCCAGAATGGACGGGAGATTCCGGCAGCACCGGACGTACGGGAGACTCCGGCAGCTCCTGACAGACGGGAGACTCTGGCAGTTCAGGACAGACGGGAGACTCTGGCAGCTCAGGACAGACGGGAGACTCTGGCAGCTCAGGACAGACGGGAGACTCTGGCAGCTCAGGACAGGAGGGAGACTCTGGCAGCGCTGGACAGGAGGGAGACTCTGGCAGCGCTGGACAGGAGGGAGACTCTGGCAGCACTGGACAGGCGGGAACACCTGGAGGAAGGAGACGGAGAGACAACCTGGTGCGTGGGGCTGCCAGCGGAGGCCTGGTGCATCGAGGAGGCACCGGATGGACCAGACCGTGGAGGCGCACTGGAGGTCTCGAGCACCGAGCCTGCACCACCTGTCCTGGCTGGATACTCCCTGTAGCCCGGCCAGTGAGGCGGGTGGAACAGACCGCACTGGGCTGTGCTGGCGAACCGGGAACACCGTGTGTAGGGCTGGTGCCATATACCCCGGGCCGAGGAGATGCACTGGAGACCAGATGCGCTGAGCCGGCTTCATAGCACCTGGCTCGATGCCCACTCTAGCCCGGCCGATACGAGGCGAGGCGATGTAGCACACCGGGCTATACCTGCGCACTGGGGACACCGTGCTCCTCACGGCATAACACGGTGCCTGCCCGGTCCACCTTTCTCCACGGTAAGCACGGAGAGTTGGCTCAGGAATCCTACCTGACTTATCCACACTCCCTGTGTGCCCCCTCCCCAATACATTTTTGGGGTTGCCTCTCGTCCCTGTTGCGCTGCCGTGCCAACTTCTCAAAATGCTTTGGCTGCCTCCAGCTCTTCCCTGGGGCGGCGATATTCCCCAGCCTGTGCCCAGGGTCCCTCTCCGTCCAAAATCTCCTCCCATGTCCAGGAGTCCAGAACTCGCTGCTGCCCGATACCACGCTGTTTGGTCCTTGGTTGGTGTGTGATTCTGTAACGATCGTCTGTGGTGGAAGAAGGTGAGGACCAAAGTGCAGCGTTGTAAGTGTTCATATTTTTAATAAAATAACTGAACACTGAACAAAACAAGAAATGACAAACGAACAGTCCCGTAAGGTGAATGGAAAACACACTAAACAGGAAATAAACACACACAAAACAGACTACCCACCCCAACTCACGCCCTGACCCACCCCAACTCACGCCCTGACCCACCCCAACTCACGCCCTGACCCACCCCAACTCACGCCCTGACCCACCCCAACTCACGCCCTGACCCACCCCAACTCACGCCCTGACCCACCCCAACTCACGCCCTGACCCACCCCAACTCACGCCCTGACCCACCCCAACTCACGCCCTGACCCACCCCAACTCACGCCCTGAGCCACCCCAACTCACGCCCTGACCCACCCCAACTCACGCCCTGACCCACCCCAACTCACGCCCTGACCCACCCCAACTCACGCCCTGACCCACCCCAACTCACGCCCTGACCCACCCCAACTCACGCCCTGACCAAACTAAAACATAACATAGGAACTAAGGTCAAAGGGGTTGAATACTTATTGACTCAAGACATCTCAGCTTTTCATTGTTTATTCATTTGTACAAATTGCGAAAAACACAATTTCACTTTGACATTATTGTGTGTAGATCAGCGACACAAAATCTAAATGTAATGCATTTTAAATTCAGGCTGTAACACAACAAAATATAGAAAAAGTCAAGGGGTGTGAATACTTTCTGAAGGCACTGACACATACAAAATGGACATTTGGGGAGGAGAAACACCACTCTCTCTCTTTTCTATCTCTCTTTCCCTTGTCTTTTGTGAGCCGTTCCCCCTCCTCCCTGCTGTCTGTTCCTGGTACAGCAACATCCTTATTACTGTCATAATTTACCTCCTTCTGTAAACATGACCCTGTCCGCTCGGAGCCCACTGACAAAATATTCATACTGAGATAGGACAGACATAAATTATCCCCAAAAATCTATTTCATATTTCACTGAACACCTCAACAAACACCTGCACACATACACACACACGCACACACTGGACTCACAGATGCATGCAGAAACACACACAAACACAGACACACACACACACACAAACATGCACACAAACATGCACACACACACACTGACTCACAGATGCATGCAGAAACACACACAAACACAGACACACACACACACACACACACACACACACACAAACATGCACACAAACATGCACACACACACACTGACTCACAGATGCATGCAGACACACACACACACGAAAGCACCTCAATACATATACACACATACACAAAATACATCTACCCCCTTTTGAAGCAGACTGACATTTACATGAAAATATACATTCTCCCATGCATGCATGTGTAAATGAGTGGCTGTCTGATTGTATTTGTGTGAAGGCTATACATAAGAGCAGGCAATATCTCACAATCTGACATGTGTTTTATAAAAGTAGTATGCACGGGAGAGGAGACAGAGAGCAAAAGAAGGACATGTGGGGAGAAAGGACGAGAGAGAGAGACAATGGAGAAGAGACAGGAGAGTAGACAGAAGAAGAGACAGGAGAAGAGACAGGAGAGTAGACAGAAGAAGAGAGGAGACAGGAGAGGAGACAGGAGATGAGACAGAAGAAGAGACAGGAGGAGAGACAGGAGAGGAGAGAAGACAAGACAGGAGAGGGGACAGGAGAGTAGACAGAAGAAGAGACAGGAGAAGAGAGGAGACGGGAGAAGAGAGGAGGCAGGAGAATAGACAGGAGAAGAGATGAGACAGGAGAAGAGAGGAGACAGGAGAATAGACAGGAGAAGAGAGGAGACAGGAGACAGGAGAATAGACAGGAGAAGAGAGGAGACAGGAGAATAGACAGGAGAAGAGATGAGACAGGAGAATAGACAGGAGAAGAGAGGAGGCAGGAGAATAGACAGGAGAAGAGATGAGACAGGAGAAGAGAGGAGACGGGAGAATAGACAGGAGAAGAGAGGAGACAGGAGAAGAGAGGAGACAGGAGAAGAGAGGAGACGGGAGAAGAGAGGAGGCAGGAGAATAGACAGGAGAAGAGAGGAGACAGGAGACAGGAGAATAGACAGGAGAAGAGAGGAGACAGGAGACAGGAGAATAGACAGGAGAAGAGAGGAGACAGGAGACAGGAGAATAGACAGGAGAAGAGAGGAGACAGGAGAATAGACAGGAGAAGAGAGGAGACAGGAGAAGAGAGGAGACAGGAGAATAGACAGGAGAAGAGAGGAGACAGGAGAATAGACAGGAGAAGAGAGGAGACAGGAGACAGGAGAATAGACAGGAGAAGAGAGGAGACAGGAGAATAGACAGGAGAAGAGAGGAGGCAGGAGAATAGACAGGAGAAGAGAGGAGGCAGGAGAATAGACAGGAGAAGAGATGAGACAGGAGAAGAGAGGAGACGGGAGAATAGACAGGAGAAGAGAGGAGACAGGAGAAGAGAGGAGACAGGAGAAGAGAGGAGACGGGAGAAGAGAGGAGGCAGGAGAATAGACAGGAGAAGAGATGAGACAGGAGAAGAGAGGAGACAGGAGAATAGACAGGAGAAGAGAGGAGACAGGAGACAGGAGAATAGACAGGAGAAGAGAGGAGACAGGAGACAGGAGAATAGACAGGAGAAGAGAGGAGACAGGAGAATAGACAGGAGAAGAGAGGAGGCAGGAGAATAGACAGGAGAAGAGATGAGACAGGAGAATAGACAGGAGAAGAGAGGAGACAGGAGAAGAGAGGAGACAGGAGAATAGACAGGAGAAGAGAGGAGACAGGAGAAGAGAGGAGACAGGAGAATAGACAGGAGAAGAGAGGAGACAGGAGACAGGAGAATAGACAGGAGAAGAGAGGAGACAGGAGAATAGACAGGAGAAGAGAGGAGGCAGGAGAATAGACAGGAGAAGAGATGAGACAGGAGAAGAGAGGAGACGGGAGAATAGACAGGAGAAGAGAGGAGACAGGAGAAGAGAGGAGACAGGAGAATAGACAGGAGAAGAGAGGATACAGGAGAATAGACAGGAGAAGAGAGGAGACAGGAGAAGAGAGGAGACAGGAGAAGAGAGGAGACAGGAGAAGAGAGGAGACAGGAGAATAAACAGGAGAAGAGATGAGACAGGAGAAGAGACAGGAGAACCGAGACCATAAGAGACTCATGGGGACATGAAGTAGTGAAAGGAGAAATGAGGAGAGGAGAGGAGAAAAGAGGAGAGGAGCAAGAAGAGGACTGTCGAGAGGAGAAAACAGGACAGGAGAGGACAGGAGAGGAGAAGAGATGAGAGGAACAAAAAGAGGACTGTCGAGAGGAGAATTGGGGACAGGAGAGGAACAAGAAGAGGACTGTTGAGAGGAGAATATAGGACAGGAGAGGACAGGAGAGGAGAAGAGATGAGAGGAACAAAAAGAGGACTGTCGAGAGGAGAATATAGGACAGGAGAGGAACAAGAAGAGGACTGTTGAGAGGAGAATATAGGACAGGAGAGGACAGGAGAGGAGAAGAGATGAGAGGAACAAAAAGAGGACTGTCGAGAGGAGAATTGGGGACAGGAGAGGAACAAGAAGAGGACTGTTGAGAGGAGAATATAGGACAGGAGAGGACAGGAGAGGAGAAGAGATGAGAGGAACAAAAAGAGGACTGTCGAGAGGAGAATATAGGACAGGAGAGGACAGGAGGAGAGGATAATGGAGAGGAGAATAGAGAACAGATGCAGGACAGAAAGGAGAGAACAGAGCAGAACGTGTCTGTAAAGGAAGCACAAGCAGCCAGGCAGAAGATTCAGTAGCCTGCTGCAGACTTATTGCTTTGACCTTGACTACCTCCCCCTCCCATTTCCTCCCCACACATCAACCCTCTTCCTCCCTCCTCCATGTCCCTCTCAACCTTGGCTAATTAGCTCCCTGCCCAGGGGAGAATGTACAACATTACAGGACATCTAACACAAGGACATCACAGTTACACCGCCTCCTCCACTTACTCTGTCCTTTCATCGGCAATGGAAGGTGTGTGTTCCTGTGTGTGTGTGTGTGTGTGTGTTTGCACGCTTGTCTGTATACTTTTGTGAAACAGAGATGAGAGAAGATGTTGAAAACTGAGAGTTGAGTCATTCAGCATCAGATGCCTATCTCAGGGAACAGCTGCTGATAGAGTATCAATAGTGTTACCAAAGTGCACAAAACACATACAACACAACACATCACACACACACACACACACACACACACACACACACACACACACACACACACACACACACACACACACACACACACACACACACACACACACACACACACACACACACACACACACACACACACACACACACACACACACACACACACCAGTTCTGGAGCAGGTAAGTAGATTACACAGTAGGGTCGTGCTGTGCTTGGCACAGTAGAAGTCTCCCCATGCAGACAAGGCTGCTCTGCATCTGCTGCTTTGGTTGCTGTTAGCAGGCTGACCTTGGGTTTGTGTACTGACCTTGTACACTGTTACAGCAGAGTAAGAGGGAGAGAGGGAAAGAGAGGGAGAGAGAGAGAGGGGGAGAGAGAGGGAGAGGGGGGACAGGGAGAGAGAGAGGGGGAGAGAGAGGAGAGAGAATGAAAGGAAAAGGGTGAGAAGGAGAGGGAGGAGAGAATGTGTGTGTGTGTGTGTGTGTGTGTGTGTGTGTGTGTGTGTGTGTGTGTGTGTGTGTGTGTGTGTGTGTGTGTGTGTGTGTGTGTGTGTGTGTGTGTGTGTGTGTGTGTGTGTGTGTGTAAAGTAGATAAACAGTAGGCAGAGCTGTGTTTGTTCAGTGGGAGGTTGTGGGATGAAATGGTCACTTAGACACATTTATAAGCTACTGGAGTTACCCATAATGACTACATGATAAAGAGAGAGAGAGAGAGAGAGTTCATTAATTATTGGAGAATGTACTGTAAATAAATAACAAGCAAGAGGATTCTATCAAAAAACGTCCCCAAAACCACCAAAAACTTACTGTGTCACACACACACACACACACACACACACACACACACACACACACACACACACACACACACACACACACACACACACACACACACACACACACAAAGTTAGAGACCGGAGTCCTTGAGTGCAATATTCAATTTGTAACTCTTGTGTAGACAAGGCCACAGTCCTTTATGAACTCAGACACAGAGAGGAGCAAATGGAGGCAGTCGCCACGGCAACCGTCTGAAGTGAGCACAACACATCAACAAGCAAAAGCAACACAATCCTTCTCCAGCAGAACCATTCAACACAAAACCTTGAATCCCACAACAGTTGTCAATGAATGTGTTCTCATAAAATTGTGTGTATGTGTGTTTCTGTGTCCACATCCAAGTGTTTATTAAAACCCTGTGTTTCTCTCCAGGATCTGGATTCAATCCGTATTGCCCAAGTATCGATTGAAGTTGAAATGATGTTCCCGCATTTGTGCAGACTGCGTATACGGTAAACCATGTCAGCTCAATCAGAAATTACCTTTACATTTTAAAACAGATCTTTCCGCGATACGGATTGAATCCAGCCCTAGTTCTCCAAGGCCGGAGAGGCTGATTTGTGCCAAAGTCCTGTCTGCTTGGGTCATGGAATCCCTGGAGCTCAGTCTTTTGCTGTGATTCAGCTTCCAGGAAATGCCTACTACTGCAAAACACACACACATGCACACAAAGTCAATTACTGAAAAAACACACCATTATTGAAACCATTTGTGTGCTTGTACACACTCATGGTGATGCAGTTCCCTAGTAGTTCAGAGTGTACAGTTATATTAGCCAGCAGATGTTTCTTTGAATCAAATTAGACAGAACAACTAGGGTTGCAAAATTCTGTGAACTTTCCATTCAATGGTTTTCCCGAAATCCCGGTTGGAGGTTTCTGGGAATCAGAAGAGAATATGCAGGACATCCAGAACCTCCAACCAGGATTTCTGGGAAAACAGGGAATTTATGGAACGTTCCCGGAATTCTGAAACCATAGTCACAACAAACATGTCTACCATGTCTGTCACCGGACTGAAACGGGTCAGAGCTGGCATTGAAAACTAACACAAGATCTGCACACTTGGTACAAGTTGATAACTTGTACCAAGCTCATTACAGGAGATTGAAAGATATTGTTTCAGTCATACATTTCATTCAGAAAATGCATTAAGAAGGCATTACGGGAATAGTTTTACTGCCAGTGAGGAGATAAAGGTTAATTACAGTACACTTCAGGCCAAACATCTTTTGCATCCTTTACCATCACAATATAATTTAATGATTCAAATTCTCTCTCTCTTTTCCCCCCTCTCAATCTCTCTCTCTCTCTTTTTCTCCCCCTCTCAACCTCTCTCTCCCTCTCTCTTTCTCCCCCTCTCAACCTCTCTCTCTCTCCCTCTCTTTCTCCACCTCTCAAACTCCCTCTCTCTCTTTCTCCCCCTCTCAACCTATCTCTCTCTCTCTCTCTCTCTCTCTCTCTCTCTGTGGCTCCTGTCTTTGACAATTACCTTTTTCTTAATGTGTGTGAGACAGAGGGCTGCAGCGTGCCTGATGCTGTCTGACTCTGTCTGTCTGTCTGTCTGTTACACCAATTACTGGCACAACTGCACATCAGATAGGTGTGTGTGTGTGTGCGCATGTTTGTGTGAATGTCTCTGTATATTTGGCATCAAGAGAAACTACTCATCTGTGCTTCAGCAATTGACACAATCCCAGACATACAATGACAAGCCAATCACAATCCCAGACATACAATGACAAGCCAATCACAATCCCAGACATACAATGACAAGCCAATCACAATCGCACAGCCGATCATCAACAAAAAACAGACCTGGCTGTTCTCAGCAAAGACATTCTAGACAATTCTATGCTTCCAACTTTGTAGCAACAGTTTGGGGAAGGCCCTTTCCTGTTTCAGCATGACAATGCCCCCGTGCACAAAGCAAGGTCTATACAGGAATGTTTTGTTGAGATCGATGTGGAAGATCTTGACTGGCCTGCACAGAGTCCTGACCTAAACCCCATCGAACACCTTTGAGATAAATTGGAATGCCGACTGCGAGACAGGCCTAATTGCCCAACATCAGTGCCCGACCTCACTGATGCTGTTGTGGCTGAATGGAAGCAAGTCCCTGCAGCAATGTTCCAACATCTACTGGAAAGCTTTCCCAGAAGAGTGAAGGCTGTTATAGCAGCAAAGGGGGGACCAACTCCATATTAATGCCCATGGTTTTGGAATGAGATGTTTGATGAGCAGGTGTCCACATACTTCTGGTCATGTAGTGTTTATAGAGTGCATTTGGAAAGTATTCAGACCCGTTGACAACCTTCCAGATTTTGTTACGTTATAGCCTTGATAATGGTGCTGAAGGAGATGGCCTCCGTTTTACGATCCCATAACCAATTCTTATATTGTGTTTTTTTTCGCATAATTTGTAACTTATTTTGTACATAATGTTTCTGCCACCCTGTCTTATGACCGAAAAGAGACTCTTGATATCAGGGCGGTGATTACTCACCCCGTACTGGAGGAAATCTTCTTCTTCAACGAGTCGGACGGGAAGAATCTACTCCAGACACCCGACAAGGCCCTCATCTCCGTAATTCACAGGAGGGAAAGACGGAGGTATCGTGGACGACGGTCCGGGTGCCTTGTAAGGATCCGTCGCCGAGAGGGTAATCTAACTTTACCATCAGTCCTATTAGCCAACTTACATTCAATAGATAATAAAATAGACAAACTACGAGCACGTATATATCCTACCATATATATCCTACCATATATATCCTACCATATATATCCTACCATATACATCCTACCATATATATCCTACCATATATATCCTACCATATATATCTACCATATATATCCTACCATATATATCCTACCATATATATCCTACCATATATATCCTACCATATATATCCTACCATATATATCCTACCAACGGGACATTCAAAACTGTAATATCTTATTTTTCACCGAGTCGTGGCTGAACAATGACATAATTAACATACAGCTGGCGGGTTTGAATCTTTTTTAGCAGGATAGAACAGTGGCCTCTGGTAAGACAAGGGGCGGCGGCCTATGCATAGTTGTAAACAACATCTGGTGCACGAAATCTAAGGAAGTCTCAAGGTTTTGTTCGCCTGAAGTAGAGTTTCTCATGATAAGATGTAGACCACACTATTTACCAAGAAAGTTTACATCTATATGTTTCATAGCTGTCTATATACCACTGTAGACATATACTGGCACTAAGACCACACTCAATGAGCTGTATATGTCCATAAGAAAAAAGCAAACCGCTCATCCAGAGGGGGCGCTCCTAATGGCCGGGGACTTCAAAGCAGGGAAACTCAAATCAATTTTACCAAATTTTATAAGCATGTTAAATGTGCGACCAGAGGGGAAAAACTTTAGACCACCTTTACTCCACAATCAGAGACACGTACAAAGCTCTCCCTCGCCCTCTAATTCCTGTTTATAAGGAAAAACTAAAGCAGGAAGCACCAGTGACTCGGTCAATAAGAAAGTGGTCAGATGAAGCAGATGCTAAGCTACAGGACTGTTTTGCTAGCACAGACTGGAATACAGTGGGGCAAAAAAGTACTTAGTCAGCCACCAATTGTGCAAGTTCTCCCACTTAAAAAGATGAGAGAGGCCTGTAATTTTCATCATAGGTACACTTCAACTATGACAGACAAAATGAGAAGAAAAAAAATCCAGAAAATCACATTGTAGGATTTTTTATGAATTTATTTGCAAATTAAAGAAGAAGTTACAGGTCTGTGAGAGCCAGAAATCGTGCTTGTTTGTAGGTGACCAAATACTTATTTTCCACCATAATTTGCAAATAAATTAATTTAAAATCCTACAATGTGATTTTCTGGATTTTTTAAAATGATTTTGTCTATCATAGTTGAAGTGTACCTATGATGAAAATTACAGGCCTCTCTCATCTTTTTAAGTGGGAGAACTTGCACAATTGGTGTATATGATTTTTACTTTTTTGCCCCACTGTATGTCCCGGGATTCTTCCGATGGCATTGAGGAGTACACCACATCAGTAACTGGCTTCATCCATAAGTGCGTCGAGGACGTCGTCCCCATAGTGACCATATGTACATACCCCAACTAGAAGCCATGGATTACAGGCAACATCCACACTGAGCTAAAGGATAGAGCTGCTGCTTTCAAGGAGCAGGACTCTAACCCGGAAGTCTATAAGAAATCCTGCAATGTCCTCTGACGAACCATCAAACAGGCAAAGCATCAATATAGGACTAAGATTGAATCGGACTACACTGGCTCTGACGCTCGTCGGAAGTGGCAGGGCTTGCAAACTATTACAGACTACAAAGGGAAGCACAGCCACGAGCTGCCAAGTGACATGAACCTACCAGATGAGCTAAATTACTTCTATGCTTGTTTTGAGGCAAGTAACACTGAAACATGAATGACAGCACCAGCTGTTCTAGACGACTGTGTGATCACGCTCTCCATAGCCGATGTGAGTAAAACCTTTAAACAGATCAACATTCACAAGGACGCAGGGCCAGACGGATTACCAGGATGTGTACTCCGAGCATGTGATGACCAACTGGCAAGTGTCTTCACTGACATTTTCAACCTGTCCCTGACTGAGTCTGTAATACCAACTTGTTTTAAGCAGATCACCATAGTCCCTGTGCCCAAGAACACTAAGGTCACCTGCCTAAATGTCTACCGACCCGTAGCACTCATATCTGTAGCCATGAAGTGCTTTGAAAGGCTGGTCATGGCTCACATCAACACCATTAAACCAGAAACCCTAGACCCACTCCAATTTGCATACCACCCCAACAGATCCACAGATGATGCAATCTCTATTGCACTCAACACTGCCCTTTCCCACCTGGACAAAAGGAACACCTACGTGAGAATGCTGTTCATTGACTACAGCTCAGCATTCAACACCACAGTTCCCTCAAAGCTCATCACTAAGCTAAAGACCCTGGGACTAAACATCTCCCTCTGCAACTGGATCCTGGACTTCCAGACGGGCCGCCCCCAGGTGGTAAGGGTCGGGAACAACACATCCGCCACGCTGATCCTCAACACGGGGGCACCTCAGGGGTGCGTGCTCAGTCCCTTCCTGTACTCCCTGTTCACTCATGACTCCCCGGGCCAGGTACGACTCCAACACCATCATCAAGTTTGGCGATGAGTTTCAAGTTCCTTGGTGTCCACATCACCAACAAATTATCAAATTATCATGGTCCAAACACACTAAGACAGACACGACTAAGAGGACATGACAAAGCCTATTCCCCCTCAGGAGACTGAAAAGATTTGGCATCGGTCCTCAGATCCTCAAAAGGTTCTACAGCTGCACCATCGAGAGCATTCTGACTGGTTGCATGACTGCCTGATATGGCAACTGCTCGACCTCCGACTGCAAGGCATTACAGAGGGTAGTGCGTACGGCCCAGTACATCACTGGGGCCAAGCTTCCTGCCATCCAGGACCTCTATACACCTCTATACCAGGCTGTATTTTTTTGTAAATGTTTGAACTTTTTAAAGCATTGTTGGCTTGTAAGTATGTTGTATTATGGCACATGTGACAAATCAAATTTGATTTGATTCTAAAAAAAATACATGTTTTAATTGATCAATCAACACACAATACCTCATAATGACAAAGTAAAAACACGTTTTTAGAATTTTTGGCCATATATTACAAATAAAAAACTGAAATATAACATTACATAAGTATTCAGACCCTTTACTCAGTACTTTCTTTAAAAAACCTTTGGCAGCGATTACAGACTCAAGTCTTCTTAGGTCTTCTTCTTCCCGAAGCCACAGTATACAGTTGAAGTCGGAAGTTTACATACACCTTAGCCAAATACATTTAAACTCAGTTTTTCACAATTCCTGACATTTAATCCAAGTTAAAATTCCCTTTCTTAGATCAGATAGGATCACCACTTTACAAAGAATGTGAAATGCCAGAATAATAGTCGAGAGGATGATTTAGTTAAGCTTTTATTTCTTTCATCACATTCCCAGTGGGTCAGAAGTGTACATACACTCAATTAGTATTTGGTAGCATTGCCTTTAAATTGTTTAACTTGGGTCAAACGTTTCTGGTAGCCTTCCACAAGCTTCCCACGATAAGTTGGGTGAATTTTTGCCCATTCCTCCTGACAGAGCTGGTGTAACTGAGTCAGGTTTGTAGGCCTCCTTGCTCGCACACACTTTTTCAGTTCTGCCCACAAATTTTCTACAGCATTGAGGTAAGGGCTTTGTGATGGCTGCTCAAATACCTTGACTTTGTTGTCCTTAAGCCATTCTGCCACAACTTTGGAAGTATGCTTGGGGTCATTGTCCATTTGGAAGACCCATTTGCGACCAAGCTTTAACTTCCCTCCTGCAGCAAAGCATCCCCACAACATGATTCTGCCACCCCCGTGCTTCACTGTTGGGATGGTGTTCTTCGGCTTGCAAGCCTCCCCCTTCTTCCTCCAAACATAACGATGGTCATTATGGCCAAACAGTTCTATTTATGTTTCATCAGACCAGAGGACATTTCTCCAAATAGTACGATCTTTGTCCCCATGTTCAGTTGCAAACCGTAGTCTGCCTTTTTTATGGCGGTTTTGGAGCAGTGGCTTCTTCCTTGCTGAGCGGCCTTTCAGGTTATGTCGATATAGGACTCATTTTACTGTGGATGTAGATACTTTTGTACCTGTTTCCTCTTCACAAGGTCCTTTGCTGTTGTTCTGGGATTGATTTGCACTTTTCGCACCAAAGTACGAGAACTCTAGGAGACAGAACTCATGTCCTTCCTGAGTGGTATGATGGCTACGTGGTCCCATGGTGTTTATACTTGCATACTATTGTTTGTACAGATGAACGTTTTACCTTCAGGCGTTTGGAAATTGCTCCCAAGCATGAACCAGACTTGTGGAGGTCTACAATTCTTTCTTGGCTGAGTTCTTAGCTGATTTTTGACTTTTGATTTTCCCATGATGTCAAGCAAAGAGGCACTGAGTTTGAAGGTAGGCCTCGAAATACATTCGCAGGTACACCTCCAATTGACTCAAATTATGTCAATTAGCCTGTCAGAAGCTTCTAAAGCCATGACATAATTTTCTGGAATTTTCCAAGCTGTTTAAAGGCACAGTCACCTTTGTGTATGTAAACTTCTGACCCACTGGAATTGTGATACAGCCAGTTATAAGTGAAATAATCTGTCTGTAAACAATTGTTGGAAAAATGACTTGTGTCATGCACAAAGTAGATGTCCTAACCGACTTGCCAAAACTATAGTTTGTCAACAAGACATTTGTTCGACATTTGTTTGACTTCAACCTAAGTATATGTAAACTTCCGACTTCAACTGTATATATATATATATATATATATATATGTCTATTTTGTGTATGTCTATATGTCTATTTTTTTTTCTTTTGAAAATCTGCCACTGAACCGCACAGTTCTATCTTGTGAGAGTACACACAAACTTTAGAATATTTTACCAAGGCAACATAACATTTTTTTTTTCAAGGGACACCTGGCATAGAGGTTAGAGCTCTCAAATAGAAGGCATAATCATCGCAGCAGCTATGGTATGGATAAAGACAATGTGACACCTCCACAGCTGCATGATTATGTGATCTCTCTATAATGTTGAGTAATTTAACTATTTCCAGACCCAACAAATAACAGAACACTATGGAAGGCTACTGTTGCTGTATTGTAGCCTACTCAACTCTACCCCATCAACCAACTACTAGCTAGTGACAAAGCCATGTTGTTATCATTTAGCAATTTTGTACTGTAGCTTACACTACCCCATATCAACCAACTAGCTGACTAGCAGTACCAAGGCTATATTTTTGTCATTCAGTAATGCTGTAATGATACTGTAACCTATTGTAGACCACATTAACCACCTACAGTAGCGAGCTAGTGATAGCTTAGCTAGCTAGCTATCTAGCTACAAAGAAACTTTGAATGGCATCATCAGGGTTTTTAACTTAACATCTAGGTAATTAGTATGATTGCAGGTAAAACAACTTTAGAGATGATTACAAAGTTCAAAAGCAAAGTTGACTTACCGGTCTGCTGTTCTTGGGAACTAGACGGAGGCGTCCACATAAGAGTTTAGCTAGTTAGCATCGCTAACATTAGAAAGGGAAAGGGGGATACCTAGTCAGTTTTCCGACTGAATGTATTCAACTGAAATGTGTCTTCCGCATTAACCCAATGTTAGCTATCAAACTATCCAGCAAGAATATAGAGGTAAAAATCTAAAGAAACCGCCGCACAGGGGGTGGCCAAAGATTGCATGTTCGAATCCAGCGATAGAAAATTGTCTTTGATATTTATAGTTTACAGCTTATTCCAAACCTTAAAAATTCAGAGTTAATGTCTATCCTTAAGAATACGGAGTTAGTGCTTAAACTTAACCTTGGAATGATACAGAGAAGTAACCAAGCACTTCGAAATTTGACATTTGAAACAACATCGAAATTTGACGTTTGAGAAACATGGATGAATGTCTAATTCTGACGTGAGACTGGGAGAGCTTGATGATTGTTCTGTTAAAGTATAATAAGGCAATGTATAAATACATTTAGCCACTGTGACCTTCCTATTTTAGCAGGTGGTACACACACAAACACACACACACACACACACACACACACACACACACACACACACACACACACACACACACACACACACACACACACACACACACACACACACACACACACACACACACACACACACACACACACACACACACACACACACACACACACACACACACACACACACACAGAGGGAGTATATGTCAGTGGATAGTACAGGGGTATGCTGACCCATGTTTTACTGGGCAGGGGACCAGCAGATCTGGGCCCAGAGAGACAGTCTGGATCACATCACACACAGACAGGAGAGGACAGGAGAGGACAAACTGGACCTAAGAGGGTGATATCACTGCCTCTCCCATCTCCTCTCTCCTTTCCTCCTCCTCTTCTTTTCTCTCCTTACACATGCCTTCCACTCCTCTCACCCGCCCTCTGCTCTCCCAAATAGAGTATGAGATCATGATTATAAATCTAAGGCTATAAATCTTCTGCCAATCTGGCACAGTGGCTTTAACTGTTACCTGACATTAACAGCTTCCAAACCAGCACTTTTCTGTTTTGCACTCTCACTCATATGAACATTCAAAACAGTACAGTAAAACATGAGTGCCTTTCTGTCTTTGCAGTGGGTGGAAAACGATTGGCCCTTTTCTGTGGCATTAAAGAAACTGACTTCTGAGGCAAAATCACAATTCATGGGTAGGGGCCTGAATTCGCCTTCCATCCTCATTACCCTAACCAGATTAACAAGTAGAGGAATAGAAGACTATGACAGAATGAGAAGAATTTGTATTACCTGAGAGGCAAAGAGAGCAGGGGGGAGTGTTGGAGAGGCGAGGAGAGGAGGAGAGGGTTGGAAAGGAGCAGAGAAGAGGGTTGGAGAGGGTGAGAGAGGAGAGGGTTGGATAGGTAGAGAGGAGAGGGTTGGAGGCGAGGGATGGAGAGGAGAGAGTTGGAGAAGAGGAGAGGATTGGAGAGGAGGAGAGGGTTGGAGAGTATTGAAGAGAGAAGAAGGAGAGGGTTGGAGAGGATTGAAGAGGGTACAGGGTTGGAGAGCGTTGGAGAGGAGGAGAGGGTTGGAGACGAGAGAGTTAGATAGGAGAGGAGAAGGTTGGAGAGGAGGAGAGGGTTGGAGAGGAGTGGGTTGGAGAGGGTTGAAGAGGAGAGGGGAGGGTTGGAGAAGGTTTGAGAGGGTTGGAGAGGACAGCCTTTGCTCTGGTTCTTTATCCCAGCTCGACCTTGAATATAAACATGTAAAACATCTCTATTTTCTCGCTGCTGTGTATCAATAGAAAGCCATTCTCTCTCTGTTTAATGTTCTGAAGCTGCGGTCAAAGTTTCTCTTCCTGTCTTGGATTCTTGGAGCACACAGTGTAGAATGAGGTCTCTCTCCCCTGTTTATGAATACGGCTAGTCACTCAATGCCAGTCATTTCTCCAAGCCCAAAACAACCTTTTCTAAACACTATACAGTAGAGGCAGTGTGGAAGTCTTTGTTCAGGCTCTCCCCTGGACTACCAAATGTAGTCTCAAGGCTCATGCACTTACAACCTTTCCTATACTTGATGCCCCCTATGTGTCTTTCTCTCTCTCTCTATCTCTCTCTCTATCTCTCTCTCTATCTATCTATCTATCTATCTATCTATCTATCTATCTATCTATCTATCTATCTATCTATCTATCTATCTATCTATCTATCTATCTATCTATCTATCTATCTATCTATCTATCTATCTATCTATCTATCTATCTATCTATCTATCTATCTATCTATCTATCTATCTATCTATCTATCTATCTATCTATCTATCTATCTATCTATCTATCTATCTATCTATCTATCTTTAAATGTTCTATCCCTCTCTCCCTCCCCCCCCAGTCTTGTCCCATAATACAATCTGAGAGAAAAACATTCTTCCTGAATATTGCCTCCACCTCCTCTACCTTCCTTCCTCCAGGTTAGTCCACCCCCCCCCCCCCCCCCCCCCCCCCCCCCACACCCCTGGTGACAGATGTGCTGGGAGCGTTGAGTCATGACATCATAATTCAAGCGTTCCAGTTTTCACGGTTAAATCAATAACAGTGTGTCCGAGTCAAGGTTAGCGCCAGGCCTTCCCAGTGCTGCTCTCTCTGCTCCTGTTCACATAGAAAATCAGATAAATTCTCCCTAAAATAATTAAGCCTTCAGCTCTGTCTCTGGCCTATTCTTTACCAGCTAACAGCTGATTAACGGTGCTATGAGGGAGTCAAGACAAAATCCTAAGAATAGAGTATCTCTCTCACACACACAAACACAAGTGTGCACACACAGACACACTCACAGAAATAGAGCAAGTGTGAATATTTGTTTTGCTTTTGGGATAGTGAGATAAATATAGACCGTTGTGTCCAAAAATAACTGGATAACCTCAAGGGTATAGAATTGGTCAGTCTGTCTGCCCCCCCCAGTCTCTCTGTCTGCCTCCTTGTGTGATATAATTGGCATGCCCTGAGGTACCGTTTGTCCTTTTCCGTATAGGCTATTTTAAACTAACTGAAGGGGTGATGCTGCTTAACATGTTATTTTATGATACTGGAATGACCTTACTATTCATCTTGCAGCAGCTGGCTCCCTCTGGGTGCACGTACTGGGGAGGACTGGAGCAGCACAGGGAGAAAGGGGGGAGAGAGAGAGCATGAGTGAGTGAGTGGGAGGCGTCTCTGAGGTGGAATATGTAAAAAGTCTAAACAACAAGTCCTCCAAGCTCGGGGACAGACGGGAGCTAGTATAAATGTGCTGCTGTTGGCGCGGGGGTAATAGGGGCCAAAAAACACCCTCCCCCTCTCTGGATGTAAGCGCGCCACTGGCCATGGCCACTCTGGAGGGCTGTCATTGTCAGGGCGCCGGGGGGCAAAACAATAACAACAGCATCCTGTACAACATACTGAAGAACGACAGCCTTACGACCACCGAGGAACCAACATCACAACCACAACACAGACAGCAGCACCAAGTGCTCAAGGTCTCCTCCTGCTCCTCTTCTTCGCGGTTCGAGCTTAGGCAGCAACAGGCTTGCTCTTGCGGTTCCTCGCTGCGACGGGGGTCTCTCCGGTCCCCCCAGGTGACCTGCAAAGCCGCATCGGCGGTCCTCATGAAGACTCTGCGATTTGTAAAGAACGTGCCGTGTTTCCGCGAGCTTCCCGAGGATGACCAGCTGCTGCTCGTTCGGAACGGCTGGGTGCCGCTGCTTGTGCTGGGCCTCGCGCAGGACCGGGTGGACTTCGAGACCACGGAGACCGCGGAACCTAGCATGTTGCAGCGGATCCTGACCGGCGGCTGTGTCAGCCAAGGCGGCTTAATGGACAGACAGGTTGAGCCGGAGCAGAGCGCGGGAACACCCGGGGTCTCTCTCGCGGATATCCAGGGCATCAAAGAGTTCCTGAAAAAGTGTTGGGGTTTAGACATCAGTACCAAGGAATATGCCTACCTCAAAGGAGCCGTGCTCTTCAACTCAGGTGGGCTGGGTGCTTTAATAACGCAGGTTATTTACTCACTAGTCATCGTCTCCTTGTGTCCTTGATTGAGTTCATGTAATGGTATAGCCTACATACTCTATATGCAATTTAATACATTACTCTGTCTCTAGTTCTGAAAGTTTGGAAAGCAGTTACATATTTATATTTTCTACAGAAAACAAACAAAGCTTATTTAATATGTGGGTAATTTTGAACATAATGGACAATTGTGTCGTTCCACCAATTAAGCCTTTTGAGTAGAGTACCTTAATCAAAAAATAATTTTAAGATTCTGCCATAAAGAGCACATATTCACCTTAAAAAATATGCGTTTTTTCCATCTCATGAACAAAAACAAGGTTGCCCAACAGTATCGAAGACTTCATCTTAAATCAGTCATAATCTCCTTGTGACAGGGGGAATGGAAGCCTGTTGTGTGCAACAGGGAGGGGCAATTGAATGCAAGCTTCACAAAACAAACAGTATCAAATCTAATTTTATTTGTCACATACACGTGGTTAGCAGATGTTAATGCAAGTGTAGCAAAATGCTTGTGCCTCTAGTTCCGACAGTGCAGTAAAATCTAACAAGTAATCTAACAATTCCACAACTACCTAATACACACACATCTAAAGGGGTGAATGAGAATATGTACATATAAATATATGGATGAGCGATGGCCGACCTGCACAGGCAAGGTGCAATAGGTGGTATAAAATACAGTATATACATATGATATGAGTATTGTAAGATATGTAAACATTATTAAAGTGGAATTATTTAAAGTGGCATTGTTTAAAGTGACTAGTGTATAATTTATTAAAGTGGCCAGTGATTGGGTCTTAGTGTAGGCAGCAGCTTCTCTGAGTTAGTGATTGCTGTTTAACAGTCTGATGGCCTTGAGATAGGAGCTGTTTTTCAGTCTCTCTGTCCCTGCTTTGATGCACCTGTACTGACCTCACCTTCTGGATGGTAGCGGTGTGAACAGGCAGTGGCTCGGGTGGTTGTTGTCCTTGATGATCTTTTTGGCCTTCCTGTGACATCGGGTGCTGTAGGTGTCATGGAGGGCAGGTAGTTTGCCCCCGGTGATGCGTTGTGCAGACCGTACGACCCTCTGGAGAGCTTTGCGGTTGAGGGCCGGTAAGATGCACTTCTTGATGACAGAAGTGAGTGCTACGGGGCGGTAGTCATTTACTTCAGTTATCTTTGCCTTCTTGGGTACAGGAACAATGGTGGCCATCTTGAAGCATGTGGGGACAGCAGACTGGGATAGGGAGAGATTGAATATGTCCGTAAACACACCAGCCGCTGGTGTGCGAATGCTCTGAAGACGCGGCTGGGGATGCCGTCTGTGCCAGCAGCCTTACGAGGGTTAACACGTTTAAATGTTTTACTCACGTCGGCCACGGTCCTTGTTAGTGGGCCGCCACGGTGGCACTGTATTATCCTCAAAGAAGGTGTTTAGTTTGTCTGGAAACGGGATGTCGGTGTCCGTGACGTGGCTGGTTTTCTTTTTGTAGTCCGTGATTTCCTGTAGATCCTGCCACATACGTCTCGTGTCTGAGCCGTTGAATTGCGACTCCACTTTGTCCCTGTACCGGTATTTATGCACTAGTCATTGTCTCGTTGTGTCCTTGATTGAGTTCATGTAATGGTATAGCCTACATACTCTATATGCAATTGAATACATTACTCAATACATTACTAATACATTACTCTGTCTCTGTCTCTAGTTTGAAAAGCATATTTATATTTTCTACAGAAAACAAACAAAGCTGATTTAATATGTGGGTAATTTCGAGCATAATGGACAATTGGGTCGTTCCACCAATTAAGCCTTTTGAGTAGAAAAAAAACAGAATCAGCGAATTTTAAGATTCTGCCATAAAGAGCACATATTCACCTTAAAAAAATACACGTTTTTCCATCTCAAGAGCAAAAACAAGTTTGTACCGGTCCCTGTACTGGTATTTCGTTTGTTTGATTGCCTTGCGGAGGGTTTGATTGCCTTGCGGACGGTATCTATGGGTAACACGGTTGAAGTTGTATGCATGACCCACTTAGTTTTCCATGACAAAACACAATAAAATGTCCATAAACAGTATAAATTATCTTCAGAAATGACTTTGTCAAAGTAACAAAATAACTAGGGCTTTACAATGATGGTTTAAACTTGGAGAAATGTTGGGGTTAGGTGGTTTAAAATCTTCCTGGATGTCAGAGAGGATGCACAGAGGGACATGTCAAAATGAAGAAATGTTGGGGTTAAGTGGTTCCTGGATGTCAGAGAGGATGCACAGAGGGACATGTCAAAATGCAGAATTCTGGCACTTGATTATATGATATATATTGATAATATTGATTATATTTAATGTTCCATGTGGCACTTCATTTAATATAACAGTCTATTAAAATTCTATATATGTGCAACCTTTCTACTTTAATAATCAAAGGCAGTCAATATGTATATATACAGTATATTTATAATCCAGTTAAACCAAACATACACTGATTGTACAAAACATTAGGAACCAATTTTGCCCTCAGAACAGCCTCAATTCATCCAATGCTTCCCAGAGTTGTGTCAAGTTGGCTGGATGTCCTTTGGATGGTGGACCAATCTTAATACACACAGGAAACTGTTGAGTGTGAAAAACCCAGCAGCTTTGCAGTTCTTGACACACTCAAACTGGCGCCCCTTGCACCTACTACCATACCCGTTCGAAGGCACTTCAATAGTTTGTCAAAAAAGATTTGGCATGGGTCCCCAGATCCACAAAAGTTATACCGCTGCACTATCGAGAGCATCCTGATTTAACAAGTGACATCAATAAGGATTCACCTGGTTATTCTATGTCATGGAAAGAGCAGGTGTTCTTAATGTTTTAAACATGAAACACAATGTACAGTCACCATATTAGCCTATTTATTCCCTTCATCTACTTCTAAGGAAGCAGTTTGTGGTATTGTTTTAGCAATTGGTATTGTTTTAAGAGATTTGCATCCTTCAATATCTGGAGACTTCAGAAACCTTGCCAGAGGGCGTTGTGAGATATTTGTGGATGATTTGGGAGGTAGTCTACAATCAAGACCTTCTCATTTTTCAACAGATGAGACACCTGGTTACCATGATGACTCGGGTTACCTGAATTTCAACCCAAACAGTTCATGTACTTGTCCAAAGTTTCTATATGATAATTGATTTATTCTCCTCCACTACTATCCCCCACCCCCTCCACCTCTCCCCAGATCTCCCTGGTCTGTGCTACCTCAACTACATCCAGTCACTGCGGAGCGAGGCTCACCAGGCTCTCAACGAGTATGTGAAGCTGATCCACAGGGACGACGCCACGCGCTTTGCCAAGCTGCTCATCGCCCTGGCCATGCTGAGGGCCATCAGCCCCCCGGTGGTGGCACAGCTCTTCTTCAAGCCCATCATTGGAGCCGTCAATATGGAGGAGGTCCTGCTGGAGATGTTCTATGGGAAGTAGAGGCTTTCTATGGTCCTGTCCAGAAACAACCCCTAGATATAGCCCCCAAGTCCTTCTCTTAGTCCTTACTCCCTAGGCAATTTCACCTATTCCATACCCACTAGAAACGTGACCTTGCCATAGACTCTCCACCCCCATTTCCCCACTTCCGCTAGCCCCTAGCTCCTATTGGATAGTAATAAGCAAAAAAAACATGCCCAATACAGGAACAATATGATAGCTCCACCTTGCCCTCCAGTTGGCTATACAGGAACAATATGATAGCTCCACCTTGCCCTCCGGTTGGCTATACAGGAACAATATGATAGCTCCACCTTGCCCTCCAGTTGGCTATACAGGAACAATATGATAGCTCCACCTTGCCCTCCAGTTGGCTATACAGGAACAATATGATAGCTCCACCTTGCCCTCCAGTTGGCTATACAGGAACAATATGATAGCTCCACCTTGCCCTCCGGTTGGCTATACAGGAACAATATGATAGCTCCACCTTGCCCTCCAGTTGGCTATACAGGAACAATATGATAGCTCCACCTTGCCCTCCGGTTGGCTATACAGGAACAATATGATAGCTCCACCTTGCCCTCCAGTTGGCTATAAAGGAACAATATGATAGCTCCACCTTGCCCTCCAGTTGGCTATAAAGGAACAATATGATAGCTCCACCTTGCCCTCCAGTTGGCTATACAGGAACAATATGATAGCTCCACCTTGCCCTCCGGTTGGCTATAAAGAAACAATATGATAGCTCCACCTTGCCCTCCGGTTGGCTATAAAGGAACAATATGATAGCTCCACCTTGCCCTCCAGTTGGCTATACAGGAACAATATGATAGCTCCATCTTGCCCTCCAGTTGGCTATACAGGAACAATATGATAGCTCCACCTTGCCCTCCAGTTGGCTATACAGGAACAATATGATAGCTCCACCTTGCCCTCCGGTTGGCTATAAAGGAACAATATGATAGCTCCACCTTGCCCTCCAGTTGGCTATACAGGAACAATATGATAGCTCCATCTTGCCCTCCAGTTGGCTATACAGGAACAATATGATAGCTCCACCTTGCCCTCCGGTTGGCTATAAAGGAACAATATGATAGCTCCACCTTGCCCTCCGGTTGGCTATACAGGAACAATATGATAGCTCCATCTTGCCCTCCGGTTGGCTATACAGGAACAATATGATAGCTCCATCTTGCCCTCCAGTTGGCTATACAGGAACAATATGATAGCTCTACCTTGCCCTCCGGTTGGCTATACAGGAACAATATGATAGCTCCACCTTGCCCTCCGGTTGGCTATACAGGAACAATATGATAGCTCCATCTTGCCCTCCAGTTGGCTATACAGGAACAATATGATAGCTCCACCTTGCCCTCCGGTTGGCTATACAGGAACAATATGATAGCTCCACCTTGCCCTCCGGTTGGCTATACAGGAACAATATGATAGCTCCACCTTGCCCTCCGGTTGGCTATACAGGAACAATATGATAGCTCCATCTTGCCCTCCAGTTGGCTATAAAGGAACAATATGATAGCTCCACCTTGCCCTCCAGTTGGCTATACAGGAACAATATGATAGCTCCATCTTGCCCTCCAGTTGGCTATACAGGAACAATATGATAGCTCCATCTTGCCCTCCAGTTGGCTATACAGGAACAATATGATAGCTCCACCTTGCCCTCCGGTTGGCTATGCAGGAACAATATGATAGCTCCATCTTGCCCTCCGGTTGGCTATACAGGAACAAGATGATAGCTCCATCTTACCCTCCGGTTGGCTGTACAGGAACAATATATGATAGCTCCATCTTGCCCTCCGGTTGGCTGTACAGGAACAATATATGATAGCTCCATCTTACCCTCCGGTTGGCTGTACAGGAACAATATATGATAGCTCCATCTTGCCCTCCGGTTGGCTATACAGGAACAAGATGATAGCTCCATCTTACCCTCCGGTTGGCTATAAATGTTTTTTTTGCTATATTACATCTATCAAATCCTCTCAGATCAATATCTGTGGGGTTTATTCTGGACTGGCCCTTTCCATCGAACGGACAGAAGAACACATCTGTAGTTCTAGTAGAACTAACTAACTGTTAACCAACCGTTTGATCTGAATGGACCATTGAACAGAAGGACAGACAAAGGAAGAGATGTGTGTTTTGTTAAAGATGTTTTGGACACTGGTTGATTAAGAACAGTGGGGGTGAAGGGGGTGTTGGGGGCAGGCTGATGATCAGCCTGTAACTTTCTTTTTATATAAAACAATTTTTCTATCATAAAAGTATTCTCTGAACTGCTTTGCCGTGCTTGTGTCAGGTGAGTGGTGCTCAAACTGTCTCTATGGTGATCAGAAAGGTGTAGGATGATGTTGCCCCTGGACACTGATCTAAGGTCAGAGTGGAGTTTTACCCCCTAACGATTAAGGTTAAGGGTAAAATGTTCCTAGATCTGTGCCTAAGGGCAACATCTACCCAGACAGATCAGAAAACCCAATGTTCCTTTTCAGTAACTATGGTGGATTATGTGTTCTGAATAAAGTTTGATGTCTGTTCACAGTTCGCTGCTCCCCCATGCAATCTTTAATTCAACACGGGTCTGAATTGGGAGCAGCAAACATGGAGCGGACATGACCTTTTTTCCACAGTTGTCCTTCTCTGTTCAGGTTGGAACATTCTCTTTTCATCGGAGTGTGGGATCTGAGCCCTAGGAAGCTAGCTGGTACTAAGCAGTGAAGAATGGCCTTCTTCAAATCTGATTGGTAGAAATCCCAGTATAGCTCCGGGCTTGGTTATATAAATCCTCTACCACTCACTGTTGTCCTGGACTCACATCTCACCATATTGATACTCTACTCATACTCTGGTTTCGACTCAATCGATTTTTCCTGTGTCTCTGTCTGAGGCAATAGGTGATTGTTGCCGTGCTATTGCATTCATTTATCATGCAAGCACAAAGTTTAGAGTGTAATTGTATCCATTGTAGGATTATCATGAGGCTGGTAAGAGAAACAGCAATGGACCTGTTATGACCACAAGAGGGCACTGTTTAAACATCACACTGGTAGTGTCATGCACTCATGCGGACACAGACACACACATGCGCACACACACACAAAACCCAGCTTCAGGGCAATCACAGGTGTGCAGAAGAAAATCTTGAGGAAATGACCTGCAGAGTTGGATGGCCTCCGGGAGTGTTTCGCTTCTCTCCAAATCTCACCATCAATGGGCAGGATGTTCCCGGAACAAATGGGAATGCTACCCTGGCTCTGCAGGAGGGATTCAGGGGGTGGGGAGAGCTGCTCAACACCTCAAAGACACAAAACTTGTAGGTTTTTTTAGGGCTCGATGCAATCTGGATTCTAGAGAAAGCAATCTTCCTGCCCAGTTGCTATACTGTAGGACTGTTTGGGTGTGTGTGACAGATGAGGAGCAGGCAAGCGTGGAGACACAAGGTGGTCAGGTGCTCTGAGCGGTCAGAACAGCACACCCGTGTGCAACCACGTACTGGGGATGAGTGTGTGCGAGGGGAGGTAGTAGGAAATGTCGAATTACGCTAAGAAGACGACAACAGATGCCATGGAGCCGACGGCAGGAGGAGTGTGAGCTGTTACCGGGACGATGAGGGAATCCAGAACCTGTGGGTGGACCTTAAATAATTAGATAGGCGTAAGCATGACGGTAGCACCACTTTGTCCTCTGATAGGCCAGATATATAACCACACTATTTTCCCCACACCAAAGGTCTCTCCTCAGTTTGACCTTTGTTTAACTAGGCAAGTCAGTTAAGAGCAAATTCTTATTTTCAATGACGGCCTAGAAACAGTAGGTTAACTGCCTTGTTCAGGAGCAGAACACATTTTTACCTTGTCAGCTCGGGATTCGATCTCACAACCTTTCGGTTACTAGTCCAACACTCTAACCACTAGGCTACCTGCTGCCCCTCTATCCTCTTCATGGGGCCCATTTTCTTTCCAATTAAGACCCTAATTGATAAAGATAAGTCTATTAATTGTGTTTGTAGTAATAAAAGGCCAGCTGTCAGAAGACACACCAGCTATATCACTGATGCCTGCCACTGTGGTGTGTGTGTGTGTGTGTGTGAGCGAGAGAGAACATGTGTGTATTCATGCCAGCCTGCCACACTCACTGGCCATATTACTGCGCATGACTGTGTGCACGTGTGTGTGGATCCTATTTGTCTCATCGCACCAATTGCTAATTCAACATTAACCAGCAGATGGCAGTGTTTAATCATCTCTTCATTTCGCCTGCCTACAGTAGCAGAACTGTAGAACTATTCAACTACAGAACTATTGAATTCTGGTCCTGGATGGCCGGAACTCTGTCTTTTGGACCATGGAAGACTGTGTAAAATGAACAGAACAAAAATGAATCGAGAGGAGATCCACATGTTTAATATGCAGTGAGAACGTAAGGGCAACTGATAAGAATGGATTGTGTTTTTATAAAGATAGACATTTCCTTCCAAGTGAATATCGTGTTTATATATTTATATAAATATCTATATCATATATAGAATATGTATCTATTTGCTATGCATACTCAGAAATTACACCTTCAAATATAATTTTTAAAGTATTTTAAAGCACAAACACACTTTTTCTTTCCTTAAACATGACCTGGATAAGCATGGATTAAAAACAGACTTCTCAGCATGGGAAAATATTTCAAGAACTCAACCAAAACATTGAAAATGTATTTTGTAAATCTAAAAATGTTTCATGAGGTACTCAAAATCCATACTGTTATCTTAAAGGTCCAATGCAGCTGTTTTTAAAAATATTTTCTATCAACTCATTTGTGGGTAACAATTAAGTGCCTTTCTGTGACTGTTTACAATTAAAATTATCAAAACAAATTAATTTGTGTCTAAATATCAATTTATCAAGCAAGAGTTTTGCTAAGACTGTCTGTGAGTGGTTTGAGTGGGAGGGGAAAACTGAACATTTGCTGTTATTGGCAGAGAGGCTTGGTACTCTTTCTTATTGTTCTAATTGACTGCATGGTGTTACCATGAAAGATCAAAACTCCCTCCCTCCAAAACAGGCTGAACAAACAGCTTTTCAAACAGCTCCTACACTAAAAGGGCTTTATAATTTTCATAATTTTACAGTATTATTCCAACCTCAGTGTAGAAACATATAAAACACAAGTAAATCACGTTTTTGACTGCACTGGGCCTTTAACAAACCAGGAACCACATATCTAAGTGGTGTACAAAACCAGCCTAGCACACACACACACACACACACACACACACACACACACACACACACACACACACACACACACACACACACACACACACACACACACACACCTCCCCCTTAATGTCAGGTGAAATGTAAATAAGTATGACTTTCCAAGCAAACTCTTTTTGTTATAAAAATATACTTATTTTTAAAATAATCAACACATTTCTTTTTAAGGTGAGTGATTTCACTATCACACTAAAACAGCGAGGCTGTTTGTTTTTATAGAAAATATGAAGCTTTAGAGAGAGCTCTGACTGACTGACTGGCGAGGACTAGGACCCCTCTCTAAATCCTCCCGTTCCTCTGGTCCACAGGAAGTTACATCAACATCACCAGTAGCTCTTCCTTCTTTTTGCATATTCTATGATTTTTTTTAAAGATTGTTTTAAAAACTAGATATACACCTTATACAGGTCAACAACAAGATGCTGCTCCTTGGAGTAAAACGTTGCAATGTCCAGGCAATTCCCCAAAAGTGTGTAAAAAAAAGGATCTTAAACTACATAAAGTCAAGATAGAAAACACAACAGCGCAGATACATGACATACTGGCTTTCTTCATAAGCATATTGTAATTAAATAAAAATAAATAAAAAACAGAAAAAATAGAAATATATAAATCTGTGTGACGAGTTAAAGCAAAGTTAAAGTAAAGAAGGCAACAAACATGATTGAATAAAAAGAGAAAAACAAACAGGAAGACACCTATGCTACAAATAAATTGAAAATATATGTACAAGACCCTGTTTTCCTTTTGTGTGTGTGTGTGTGTGTGTACGTGCGCATGCACAAGTGCCAATGCGTGGGTTCTTTTATTTTTTATTCACAGTTCATGTTGATCAAACTCTGATGTCATTTTGATCAAACAGTTTGTTGTTGTCAGTTTGAATCTTTAATCCTCGGTTTAAGAACTTCTCCTCTGCATACATGAGGACCACGTTCCAAACCAAACCTGCCCCGACTTTGTCTTGCCTGTTCACAGGGGTCCACTCCTAACCAAACTCATCACAATCTCTCAGATGTAGCCAATCAGTACTGGCTCATAGAAACGTGACACCAAACCGATCCAAGTCAAACCAGACCAAACCGCGTTTCTCTGCTAGTGTCGTAAGGTTCTACCCTGCCCCGCTCCCCCTGGTCACCAGATGACGCTGGAGATGCTGGTCTCCCTGGGCAACAGAGGCAGCATGGCGTGGTTAGTGTGGTCCTCCTCCACACTGTGCTCGCGGCTCTTCCCCGCTGGCGGCCTCTGTCCATTCAGCATCGTCAGCGGGATGTTGCAGTAGGTGTGCTGGTTGCCTAGTGATGACAGCGGCGGCAGCGTGCCCCCCGGCGGCAGGTCGTACTCGTAGCTGCGGTAGTAGTGTTTCTGCCGCATGGTGGTGTGGTAGGAGTTGTGGAAGGACGAGCGGAGCTCCGGGTGTGCCGTGGCCATGGCGGTGGAGGTGGCAGCTGCCATAGAGATGGCAGAGACGGTCTGGAGCTCGCCGAAGGGGCCCTGCTCGCTAACGTCCATCGCTGGCTCATGGCTCAGCATGGGTTCGGTGCGGCAGAAGGGCATCTCATACTGCAGTTGCTTCCAGAACTTGGAGCTGAGCTTGTTGCTCTTGGGGCCACGCCACTTGATGACGGTGAGGGTCTTGATGGTGTGTTTGAGGGCCTCCATCTCTTGGTAGTTCATGATGCCACGCAGCTCGGCACACTCGATCAGAATCACCTTGATCTCCCCGGTGACCAACATGTTGCGGAGGCGTGTCTCCAGCTCAAAGATGCTCCACCCCCGCCGCACCACATAGTTGGGCGTCATGACAATGATGAGGCGCTTGGATTGGTCCACACAGCGCGCCACGTCCTCGATGTAGGCTGGATAGAGTGAGAGAGACAGAGGGATGAAGGGAGAGGGAGAACCCAAAGCACTCAGCATACAATCAATCTCATTGAAAAGGGAAAACTCAAAACAGCTTAGATTATTCTATACACAAACATATTTTCTATAACATGTTTTGTAGACAGTAACATATTTTCTATAACATGTTTTGTAGACAGTAACATATGTTCTATAACATGTTTTGTACAGCGCCTTGCAAAATTATTCACCCTCTTTGGCATTTTTCCTATTTTGTTGCATTACAACCTGTAATCTGAATTTTTATTTGTATTTAATGTAATGGACATACACAAAATAGTCCAAATTGACCTGAAGGAGCTGCAAAGCTCCATAGCAGAGATTGGAGATTAGAGCTGGGCTTTACGGAAAAGTGTCCAGAAAAAAATATGCATATAGACTCCCCAAACATATGAAAGAAATCTGGTCAGATGAGACTAAAATTGAGCTTTTTGGCCATCAAGAAAAACGCTGTCTGGTGCAAACCCAACACCTCTCATCACCCCGAGAACACCATCCCCACAGTGAAGAATGGTGGTGGCAGCATCATGCTGTGGGGATGCTTTTCATCGGCAGGGATTGGGAAACTGGTCAGAATTGAAGGAATGTTGGATTGCACTAAATACAGGGAAATTCTTGAGGGAAACCTGTTTCAGTCTTCCAGAGATTTGAGACTGGGACGGAGGTTCACCCTCCAGCAGGACAATTACCCTAAGCATACTGCTAAAGCAACACTTGAGTGGTTTAAGGGGAAACATATACATGTCTTGGAATGGCCTAATCAAAGCCCAGACCTCAATCCAATTGAGAATCTGTGGTATGACTTAAAGATTGCTGTACACAAGTGGAACCCATCCAACTTGAAGGAGCTGGAGTAGTATTGCCTTGAAGAATGGACAAAATCCCAGTGGCTAGATGTGCTAATCTTATAGAGACATACCCAAGATACTTGCAGCTGTAATTGCTGCAAAAGGTGGCTCTACAAAGTATTGACTTTGGGGGGGTGAATAGTTATGCACTCTCAAGTTTTCCATTTTTTTGTTGTATTTCTTGTTTCTTTCACAATAAAACATATTTTGCATCTTCAAAGAGGTAGGCATGCTGTGTGAATCAAATGATACAAACATCCCCAAAAACTATTTTAATTCCAGGTTGTAAGGTAACAAAATGGGGAAATTACTTTCACAAGCTACTGTACACAGTAATATATTTGTTGTAACATGATGTGGACATGAGACATCTAGCACACCACTTCACAGTACAATGGATGGACAACTACAAGACATACAACACAAAACAGACAGCAGTCAGACAACAGTTTAGAGTTTAAACATACAATTACTACAACACAGGAGGCTGCTGAGAGGAGAACGGCTCATAATAATGTCCGGAACGCCGCAAATACAATGGCATCAAACACATGGAAACTATGTGTTTCATGTATTTGATATCATTCCACTTATTCCGCTCCAGTCATTACCACGAGCCCGTTCTCCCCAATGAAGGTGCCTCCAACCTGTATACTACAACTGGTCTTAGTCAACACTATCTACATCACTTCTAATCTCTCTCTCCCTCTCTGAGGTTTTTGGATCTGTGTGTGTCTGTGTGCAATGGCATGTGTGTTTGTGTACGTGGGTGTGTGTGCCTGTGTTTGTGTGCTAGAGTGTGTGTGTGTTCTGACTTAAAAGCTATGCTCCTGCTGTGTAAACGCTTACAAAATGCCCACCCTAAGCTTCTCTTCCTGTCCAGAGAGGAAGTGCATCACAGTTGCTGACACAAGAGGGAGACTGAGGACATGTACCTCTAAGAAGTCTTGTGTCATCCTGGTAAAGCTCATTGGCCAGACCTAAACATAAAACATGTCAACATTGAGACTCAGATCACAGGAGAACACAAACAGCAAAGAGGACTTGTGTAACACTGGCATATGAACTAGAATGTATTATTTTGCTCTCTCTTTCTCTCTCTCACACACACAGTTTTTTAGCAACTTGTTGTATAACTCTGACTAGGGACTAGTTTCTCCGTTCAGCTGTCTCTCTCTCATCCAGCAGTGCAGTAACTACAGTAACAGCCTCTAAACATGTCCCTCTATGATGTCCCATTCTGTCTGAAGCTGCCTACCATACCGCCGGAGCAGTAGTCTCACTGGATGTGTTCACTCTCGCTCTATTCCACATGAAACCCAGCTAGATGTAGTAATATATACTGAACATCCTGACCCAGCTAGATGTAGTAATATATACTGAACATCCTGACCCAGCTAGATGTAGTAATATATACTGAACATCCTGACCCAGCTAGATGTAGTAATATATACTGAACATCCTGACCCAGCTAGATGTAGAGCTGTGGTAATAGATTTCTATATATATTTGTTACCTTTATTTCATTAGGCAATTAAGTTAAGAAAACAAAAATCTTATTTACAATGACGGCCTACCCCGGCCAAACCCTTAACGAAGCTGGGCCAATTGTGCGCCGCCCTACGGGACTCCCAATCACGGCCGGTTGTGATACAGCCTGGAATCGAACCAGGGTCTGTAGTCTGTAGACCGCTGCGCCACTCGGGAGTCAATACTGATACTGAACTTCCTGACCCAGCTAGATGTAGAGCTGTGGTAATAGATACTGAACATCCTAACCCAGATAGATGTAGTAATAGATACTGAACATCCTGACCCAGATAGATGTAGAGCTGTGGTAATAGATACTGAACATCCTGACCCAGATAGATGTAGAGCTGTGGTAGATACTGAACATCCTGACCCAGATAGATGTAGAGCTGTGGTAATAGATACTGAACATCCTAACCCAGATAGATGTAGTAATAGATACTGAACATCCTGACCCAGATAGATGTAGAGCTGTGGTAATAGATACTGAACATCCTGACCCAGATAGATGTAGAGCTGTGGTAGATACTGAACATCCTGACCCAGCTAGACATAGAGCTGTGGTAATAGATTCTGAACATCAAGACCCAGCTATACGTAGAGCCGTGGTAATGAACAACCTGGGCCATATACATAGACGGACTACTAGACAGATTGGCACATGCATCAGAATATGTTCACAAAATATATTCATGAATGTATTAATGGGAAATTAATGGGAACTAGAGAGGACGCTGCTGGGGATAACATGTACTCTATGATATCTGCCCTACAGCATGTATACTGAGCTAGCTGTATCTCATGTCCACTGTTACACAGTCCCCTTGCTGAGGGCACAGTCAGTGTGGCATAGGCTACACAGTAGAATACATTTTGGACTAGAAAGGTGAGAGAGAATGTTGCATCTCGGTTAAAGGGAGTGGGTTCTTAAAGGAAAACTCCACCCAAAAACTATATTTTTTGTATTTGTTTCCTTAGTCCATTGTTAACATGGTCCCAAAATGTTTTGCTTGTCAGCACTCAAGTTGTCAAGATATGCAACTTTCAAAATACAAAAATCAATCATTTATGTTTGGGAGCCTCCTTTTGCCATTGAAATGCTCAGTCTGATCATGTAGGCGTGTTGATACAAATGACGATATATTTACATACACAGTCCTGATTGGTGGATAGGATTGTCTAGACCCTAGAGCCTACCCCGCTTACCCCTTCAAAGTAGGAGGATACATATGCAAATAAAAGATTGTCCATTGGTCAGAATAATCTAATCGGATTGTGATGTCATGCTGTGGGCCAAAATCTCCTCCCATCTGACCAGGCTGAAATTTCAGGCCTTTTTTCTCTCAAAAAGCTTGTACATTAAAAGGGCATGATCATAAGTTTCACAATTTCCGAGTTATTTCAACCTTAGTGTGGAAATATCATTTTAAAAACAGAAAAATCACTTTTTTTTTACTGCACTGCCCGTTTAATAGATCTTGAAAGGAACATGGCAGTGTATAGGAGTGCATCAGGAATAAGAAGGTTCAGATGGTTACAACCAATCATAAGCATGCATTCTATGATCATGCACTGAACAAGTGCATGCATGCCTGTTTAAACAAATGCACAGTATGCATATAACACTTGCTGTTGTATACAGTTATACACTCGGGCTCCCGAGTGGCACAGCGGTCTAAGGCACTGCATCTCAGTGCTAGAGATGTCACTACAGACCCTGGTTTGATTCCAGGCTGTATCACAACCAGTCGTGATTGGGAGTCTCATGAGGTGGTGCACAATTGGCCCAGTGATGTTAGGGTTTGGCTGGGGTAGGCTGTCATTGAAAATAAGAATTAGTTTTAAACTGACTTGCCTAGTTAAATAAAGGATAAATAAAAAATTCCACAACAGGGGATACAACAATATGCATGGGAAAGCAATATATGATATATTTGAAGCAATATACAGCACATGTAACAACTATATAAGTGAAACAGGCGAAAATACTAAAGGTTGTTCTATTGATGATATGGATATATTATTTAGAGTTTCTTTGTTGCACAAACTACACATATACACAAAATATTATGAACACCTGATCTTTCCATGACATAATGACTGATGACAGAGGCAGACGATATAGTGACAGAGTAAAGAACAATCACAATAACAACAACAACAATAACTGTACAAGCCACAACAAAATTAGTGAACGTACTATCACGTAACCACACACAGCATCCCTTACCCTACCACCTCATCACCCCCACCCAACCCCTTTCCCCCCTCATCACCCCCACCCAACCCCTTTCCCCCCTCATCACCCCCACCCAACCCCTTTCCCCCCCTCATCCCCCTCACCCAACCCCTTTCCCCCCTCATCACCCCCACCCAACCCCTTTCCCCCCTCATTACCCCCACCCAACCCCTATCCCCCCTCACCCAACCCCTTTCTCCCCTCACCCAACCCCTTTCCCCCCTCACCCAACCCCTTTCCCCCCTCATCACCCCCACCCAACCACTTTCCCCCCTCATCACCCCCACCCAACCCCTTTCCCCGCCTCATCACCCCCACACACTCCCTACCCCTCTACCCCACCCCCACCTCTTTACGTCACCCTACCCCCTCCAACAGGCCCCCACACACCCCTGACTTCCGTCAACCTCCCCCTCACTCACTCCCGTCAACCTCCCCCTCCCTCACTCCCATCAACCTCCCCCCCCCTCACTCTCGTCAACCTCCCCCACTCCCGTCAACCTCCCCCTCCCTCACTCCCGTCAACCTCCCCCACTCCCGTCAACCTCCTCCTCCCTCACTCCCTTCAACCTCCCCCACTCCCGTCAATCTCCCCCCCTCACTCCCGTCAACCTCCTCCCCTCCCTCACTCCCGTCAACCTCCCCTACTCCCGTCAACATCCCCCACACCCGTCAACATCCCCCTCCCTCACTCCCCTCGTCATCACTTACTTCCGGTGGGGATGAGGTCTCTGTCTGGGATGAAGAGTTTGTACCCGTAGTGTTTCTCCAAGACGTCAGGGAGGATCTCCAGGGCAAAGCGCTCCTCCTCCTTGGTCTCCTGACTCCACTGGTCAGGGTCTACTTTAGTGTAGGACAGGTATGCATCATAGTCCTTATTATCTGCCAGAAACACAGAAAGACAGACAGAACACAGAGAAGGTCTGGTGAAGCATTGCACACTCAGGGATATGAATGTAGGCATGAACAGACAAAAAAAATGACTCTTTATTATGTGAAAGTGAAAGAAAGAGAATTATATTGCCAGACATAATGATAGAGCTGAGAGCTGCAGTAGAAAGCCGGACTGATGGATCAACAAGAAACTAGAGGAAGCAGGAGAAAGCCAGACTGATAGATCAACGACACTAGAGGAAGCAGTAGAAAGCCAGACTGATGGATCAACAAGAGACTAGAGGAAGCAGTAGAAAGCCAGACTGATAGATCAACAACACTAGAGGAAGCAAAGGTGTCAAAAACAGAAAACCAAGTTCCTCTCAGAAGCTACAGGCTATCAGGACAACCGCTCTGATTTTGTCTCATGCGCACACACACACAAACACACCTCTCCCCAGAAGATAAACTCATTAGTGCACAGTGGTTTTCCGACCCTAAAGGCTCTCCTATAATCCTGCAGGAAGAGAAAACAGGAAACTTCCTTGATCTGTAAACCTGGCACAGCATTCCCGCTAGCTGCTCAAAGGCTTCCCTTATTTCACACAGGTAGGACGCAGAGCACGGAGAAGGAGAGGAGTAGGAAGAGGAGAGGGGATCAGAGTCTGTAAGGGGTTCATTGAAGGCACTTGAATGATTGAACAAAAATATATACATACATTGGAAAGAGAGAGAGAGACAGACAGAGACAGATTACACCGGATAAGGCAGGAGAAATACTCCAGATATAACAGACTGACCCTAGGCCCCCCCGACACAAACTATTGCAGCAAAAATACTGGAGGCTAAGATAGGAGTGGTCTGGAGACGCTGTTACCCCGTCCGACGATACCCCCGGACGGACAGGGCCAAACAGGCAGGATATAACCCCACCCACTTTGCCAAAGCACAGCCTCCACACCACTAGAGGGATATCTTCAACCACCAACTTACCATCCTGAGACAGGGCCGAGTATAGCCCACAAAGATCTCCGCCCCAGCACAACCCAAGGGGGGGCGCCAACCCAGACAGGAAGATCACGTCAGTGACTCAACCCACTCAAGTGACGCACCCCTCCTAGGGACGGCATGGAAGAGCACCAGTAAACCAGTGACTCAGCCCCTGTAATAGGGTTAGAGGCAGAGAATCCCAGTGGAGAGAGGGGAACCGGCCAGGCAGAGACAGCAAGGGCGGTTCTTTGCTCCAGTAATGACTTGGACTCAGGTGATGCCTTGTTGCCTCACCAACAAGCCCAAACTAGGACGGAACTAACTGTATCTGGGAGGAGAAACTAAAAAAGTCTCCAACTTCAGTTTGTTGGTAGACTTTTTCCTTTGATTTGGGTAGGGAGGGAGTTGGCTTAGTCCCAGCCTCCCCGTCCCAAAGCAGACAGCAGTTCTCTGCTGGTCCACAGGAGAGGGTGGACATCATGCCATGACACATTGAGACTGATCCCTCTCTTAATGGAGAACAAATTGAAAATCTGCCTCTCCTCTTTCCCATGTATCCCTAGTGACCTACAAACACACACACATGAATGCAAGCACACACACACCTCACTCACTGGGTTATTACTGGAGACAATGGGCTGGCTGTCAGTGAGGAGTTTGTGTGTGTTCATGTATGTGACGTGTGTGTGTGTGTGTGTGTGTGTGTGTGTACCTGGGAGACTGTTACGGCTGCAGGCTCTGACCGGTAATGGCTTTCATAGAAACAACCTTCAAAGCACACATGCAGACTAGTTGATAAAGTATATATGTGTGAGTGAGTGAGTGTGAGAGTGTGAGAGTGAGAGAGTGAGAGAGAGGTGTGGTTTGGCCTGAGGCCAACAACACTGGACACTTTATGGAACACAAAGCCTTCACTATCTCATCCTGGAATATCCAAGGCCTGAGGTCATCTGCCTTTGGCATAAAGAGTAGGAACCTGGACTTTATCAAACTCTTTAACATCATCCTTAGCTCTGGCATCTTCCCCAATATTTGGAACCAAGTACTGATCACCCCAATCCACAAAAGTGGAGACGAATTTGACCCCAGTAACTACCGTGGGATATGCGTCAACAGCAACCTTGGGAAAATCCTCTGCATCGTCATTAACAGCAGACTCGTACATTTTCTCAGTGAAAACAATCTACTGAGCAAATGTCAAATTGGCTTTTTACCAAATTATCGTACGACAGACCACGTATTCACCCTGTACACCCTAATTGACAAACAAACCAATACAAAGGCAAAGTCTCCTCATGATTTGTTGATTTCAAAAAAGCCTTCAACTCAATTTGGCATGAGGGTCTGGTCTACAAATTGATGGAAAATGGTGTTGGGAGAAAAACATACGACATTATAAAATCCATGTACACAAACAACAAGTGTGCAGTTAAAATAGGCAAAAAACACATTTCTTCCCACAAGGCCATGGGGTGAGACAGGGATGCAAAAGCCCCACTCTCTTCAACATATATATCAACAAATTGACGAGGGCACTACAAAAGTCTGTAGCACCCGGTCTCACAATACTAGAATCTGAAGTCAAATGTCTGTTTGCTGATGATCTGGTGCTTCTGTCACCAACCAAGGAAGGCCTATAGCAGCACCTAGATCTTCTGCACAGATACTGCCAGACCTGGGCCCTGACAGTAAAATCTCAGTAAGATCCCAAAAAAAGGTCCAGTCGCCAGGACCACAAATACAAATTCCATCTATACACTGTTGCCCTAGAGCACACAAAAAACTACACATACTATATCTTGGCCTAAACATCAGCAACACAGGTAACTTCCACAAAGAATCCACAAAGGCAAGAAGCGCATTCTATGCCATCAAAAGGAACATAGAATTCAACATACCAATTAGGATTTGGCTACAAATATTTTAATCAGTTATACAACCATAAAGGGAAATTGGTTCTAAAGGTCTGGGGTCCACTCACCAACCAATAATTCACAAAATGGGACAAACACCAAATTGAGACTGCATGCATAATTCTGCTAAATTGTCCTCCGTGTACAACGTAGAACACCAAATAACGCATGCAGAGCAGAATTAGGCTGATACCTGCTAATGATCAAAATCCAGAAAAGAGCTGTTAAATTCTAAATCCAACTAAAAGAAAGTGATTCCCAAACCTTCCATAACAAAGCCATCACCTACAGAGAGATGAACCTGGAGAAGAGCCCCCTAAGCAAGCTGGTCCTGGAACTTCTTCACAAAAAGACCCCACAGATCCCCAGGACAGAAACACAATTAGACCCAACCAAATCATGAGAAAACAAAAAGATAATTACTTGACACAATGGAAAGAGTTAAGAAAACAGAGCAAACTAGTATTATATTTGGCCCCAAACAGAGAATACACAGCAACAGAATACCTAAACACTGACCTACCCAAACTTAAGGTAAGCTTTGACTACAGTGGCTTGCGAAATTATTCACCCCCTTGGCATTTTTCCCATTTTGTTGCCTTACAACCTGGAACTAAAATTGATTTTTGGGAGGTTTGTAATCATTTGATTTACACAACATGCCTACCAAGAGTGTTGCTTTAGCAGTATGCTTAGGGTCATTGTCCTGCTGGAAGGTGAACCTCCGTCCCAGTCTCAAATCTCTGGAAGACTGAAACAGGTTTCCCTCAAGAATTTCCCTGTATTTAGCGCCATCCATCATTCCTTCAATTCTGACCAGTTTCCCAGTCCCTGCCGATGAGAAACATCCCTGCAACCATGCTTCACTGTGGGGATGGTATTCTCAGGGTGATGAGGTGTTGGGTTTGCGCCAGACATATCGTTTTCCTTGATGGCCAAAAAGCTACATTTTAGTCTCATCTGACCAGAGTACCTTCTTCCATATGTACAGTGCCTTGAGAAAGTATTCGGCCCCCTTGAACTTTGCGACCTTTTGCCACATTTCAGGCTTCAAACATAAAGATATAAAACTGTATTTTTTTGTGAAGAATCAACAACAAGTGGGACACAATCATGAAGTGGAACGACATTTATTGGATATTTCAAACTTTTTTAACAAATCAAAAACTGAAAAATTGGGCGTACAAAATTATTCAGCCCCCTTAAGTTAATACTTTGTAGCGCCACCTTTTGCTGCGATTACAGCTGTAAGTCGCTTGGGGTATGTCTCTATCGAGAGACAGATTTTTTTTCTTCCCATTCCTCCTTGCAAAACAGCTCGAGCTCAGTGAGGTTGGATGGAGAGCATTTGTGAACAGCAGTTTTCAGTTCTTTCCACAGATTCTCGATTGGATTCAGGTCTGGACTTTGACTTGGCCATTCTAACACCTGGATATGTTTATTTTTGAACCATTCCATTGTAGATTTTGCTTTATGTTTGGGATCATTGTCTTGTTGGAAGACAAATCTCCGTCCCAGTCTCAGGTCTTTTGCAGACTCCATCAGGTTTTCTTCCAGAATGGTCCTGTATTTGGCTCCATCCATCTTCCCATCAATTTGAACCATCTTCCCTGTCCCTGCTGAAGAAAAGCAGGCCCAAACCATGATGCTGCCACCACCATGTTTGACAGTGGGGATGGGGTATTCAGGGTGATGAGCTGTGTTGCTTTTACGCCAAACATAACGTTTTGCATTGTTGCCAAAAAGTTCAATTTTGAGTTTCATCTGACCAGAGCACCTTCTTCCACATGTTTGGTGTGTCTCCCAGATGGCTTGTGGCAAACTTTAAATGACACTTTTTATGGATATCTTTAAGAAATGGCTTTCTTCTTGCCACTCTTCCATAAAGGCCAGATTTGTGCAATATACGACTGATTGTTGTCCTATGGACAGAGTCTCCCACCTCAGCTGTAGATCTCTGCAGTTCATCCAGAGTGATCATGGGCCTCTTGGCTGCATCTCTGATCAGTCTTCTCCTTGTATGAGCTGAAAGTTTAGAGGGACGGCCAGGTCTTGGTAGATTTGCAGTGGTCTGATACTCCTTCCATTTCAATATTATCGCTTGCACAGTGCTCCTTGGGATGTTTAAAGCTTGGGAAATCTTTTTGTATCCAAATCCGGCTTTAAACTTCTTCACAACAGTATCTCGGACCTGCCTGGTGTGTTCCTTGTTCTTCATGATGCTCTCTGCGCTTTTAACGGACCTCTGAGACTATCACAGTGCAGGTGCATTTATACGGAGACTTGATTACACACAGGTGGATTGTATTTATCATCATTAGTCATTTAGGTCAACATTGGATCATTCAGAGATCCTCACTGAACTTCTGGAGAGAGTTTGCTGCACTGAAAGTAAAGGGGCTGAATAATTTTGCACGCCCAATTTTTCAGTTTTTGATTTGTTAAAAAAGTTTGAAATATCCAATAAATGTCGTTCCACTTCATGATTGTGTCCCACTTGTTGATTCTTCACAAAAAAATACAGTTTTATATCTTTATGTTTGAAGCCTGAAATGTGGCAAAAGGTCGCAAAGTTCAAGGGGGCCGAATACTTTCGCAAGGCACTGTATAAGTAGTCTCCCAAATGCCTTTTGGCGAACACCAAACACATTTGCTTATTTTTTTTCTGGCTACTCTTCCGTAAAGCCCAGCTCTGTGGAGTGTACGGCTTAAAGTGGTCCTATGGACAGATACTCCAACCTCCGCTGTGGAGCTTTGCAGCCCCTCCAGGGTTATCTTCGGTCTCTTTGTTGCCTCTCTGTTTAATGCCCTCCTTGCCTGGTCCGTGAGTTTTGGTGGACGGCCCTCTCTTGGCAGGTTTGTTGTGGTGCCACATTCTTAATAAAAGAAAAATGTATTTAATGGTGCTCCGTGGGATGGTCAAAGTTAGATTTTTTTTTTATAACCCAACCCTGATCTGTACGTCTCCACAACTTTGTCCCTGACCTGTTTGGAGAGCTCCTTGGTCTTCATAGTGCTTCTTGCTTGGTGGATCCCCTTGCTTAATGGTATTGCAGACTCTGGGGCCTTTTAGAACAGGTGTATATATACTGAGATCATGTGACACATAAATAAAGTTCACCTGTCTGCATTCTAACTAATTATGTGACTTCTGAAGGTAATTGGTTGCACCAGATCTTATTTAGGGGCTTCATAGCAAAGGGGGTGAATACATATGCACACACCACTTTTCCATTTTTAGTATTATTTTAATTAAATAAGTTACCTTTTCATTTCACTTCACCAATTTGGACTATTTTGTGTATGTCCATTACATGAAATCCAAATAAAAATCCATTTAAATGACAGGGTTAGCTGCACAACTGAGCTGCACTTCCTAACCTCTCGCCCAATGTATGACCATATTAGAGACACATATTTCCCTCGGATTACAGATCCACAAAGAATTTGAAAACAAACCCAATTTTGATTAACTCCCATATCTACTGGGTGAAATACCAGTGTGCCATCACAGCAGCAAGATGTGTGACCTGTGGCCACAAGAAAAGGTCAACCAGTGAAGAACAAACACCATTGTAAATACAACCCATATTTATGATTATTTATTTTCTCTTTTGTACATCGTTACAACAATTTGTTCATCGTTAAAACACTGTATATATACACATATGACATTTGTAATGCCTTTATTGTTTTGGAACATCTGTGAGTGTAATGTTTACAGTTCATTTTTATTGTTGAATTCAGTTTTATATATTATCTACTTCACTTGTTTTGGCAATGTTAACATATGTTTCCCATGTCAATAAAGCCCCTTGAATTGAAAGAAAGAGAAAATGAGAGAAAGATATTGAGAGAGTGAGAGAGAGAAAGAAAAAGAAAGAAAAGGAGAGAGAAATTGAGAGCGATAGAGAGACAAAGAGAGAGAAAAAAGTAGAAATTGAGAGCGATAGAGAGAAACAAACAGACAACAGCCACCTATTGGCTGAGCCCTTACCTCCATCCAGGTCGTCGCTGCCGAAGTGTCTCCTGTAGAAGAGCATGAGCTCAATCTTATAACACTTATACAGAGAGATGAGGAAGAGCAGCAGCAGCAGAATGGCGCCCAAACCACCTGCCAACTCTACCGTGTACATCAGCTCTGCTGAGAGAGAGAGAGAGACCGAGAGAGGAAGAGAAGGGGAGAAAGAAAGCAGAGAGGGGAGAGAAAGGGAGCGAAAGAAAGACCATGTCACTAAAACTATTGAGTCAGTCAATAATGTTTCCCAACACCATCATTATTTGATGTACGTATATGTGCATGGTAGTACACAGCTGTTTGCATGTGCTGCAATAAGAAGACAGACTGCAGAGCAATAGAGTCATCCCTGGTGTCTATGCTCTGCTCTACCCTGCTCTGTTCTATCCTACCCTGCTCTGTTCTATCCTACTCTGCTCTGTTCTATCCTACTCTGCAATTTTCTATCCTACCCTGCTCTGTTCTATCCTACCCTGCTCTGTTCTATCCTACCCTGCTCTGTTCTATCCTACTCTGCTCTGTTCTATCCTACCCTGTTCTGTTCTATCCTACTCTGCTGCCTTCCAACCTGTTCTGCTCTGTTATACCCTACTCATGCCTACCCTGCTCTGTTCTATCCTACTCTGCTGCGCTCTACCCTGTTCTGCTCTGTTATACCCTACTCATGTCTACCCTGTTCTGCTCTGTTATACCCTACTCATGTCTACCCTGTTCTGCTCTGTTATACCCTACTCATGTCTACTCTGTTCTGCTCTGTTATACCCTACTCATGTCTACTCTGTTCTGCTCTGTTATACCCTACTCATGTCTACTCTGTTCTGCTCTGTTATACCCTACTCATGTCTACTCTGTTCTGCTCTGTTATACCCTACTCATGTCTACCCTGTTCTGCTCTGTTACACCCTACTCATGTCTATCCTGTTCTACCCTGCTCTGTTCTATCCTACTCTGCTGCGCTCTACCCTGTTCTGCTCTGTTATACCCTACTAATGTCTACCTTGTTCTGTTCTATCCTACCCTGTTCTGCTCTGTTATACCCTACTCATGTCTACCCTGTTCTGTTCTATCCTACCCTGTTCTGCTCTGTTATACCCTACTCATGTCTACCCTGTTCTGTTCTATCCTACCCTGTTCTGCTCTGTTATACCCTACCCATGTCTATCCTGTTCTACCCTGCTCTGTTCTATCCTACTCTGCTGCGCTCTACCCTGTTCTGCTCTGTTATACCCTACTAATGTCTACCCTGTTCTGTTCTATCCTACCCTGTTCTGCTCTGTTATACCCTACTCATGTCTACCCTGTTCTGTTCTATCCTACCCTGTTCTGCTCTGTTATACCCTACTCATGTCTACCCTGTTCTATCCTACTCTGAGCCGTACAGCACATCCACATGGAAGAGATAGGGGGATTATGTTGACTTGAGGAAAAGAGGGAGAATGTGATGATCTAAATTTGTGTTCATTGTCTAGGTGAGCCATGACAAGGTGTATAACCTTCATCCTTATACCAACTTCTCTCCAGTTCCTTGACACTCGTTCTCCTAATCTCTCTCTCACTCTCTTTCTCTCTTTCCTCCCTCCCTCAGACAGAGCCTTCTGACAACCATACCCCACACAACACTCTCCCTCCCTCCAGCATCAATTCTGCATCCTGGGAAAAAAACATGACAATAACCAAACACTCGTTTGTTGGGAAAAGAAGAGGAGCCATTGGCTGCTTAAATAACCATCACATCTGCTCTATTGGCTAAAGTGACAACCACCACATAAAGACAGTCTAGCACAAGTCATGCCAGAGAATGAAGAATAATGGACGAATGTAAGAAAAACAACAGAGCCCATACCCCTTCAGGAGAGTGTTGTGTGGGGTATGGTTGTGAGAGAGAGCCCTTATCCCTTCAGGAGAGTGTTGTGTGGGGTATGGTTGTGAGAGAGAGCCCTTATCCCTTCAGGAGAGTGTTGTGTGGGGTATGGTTGTGAGAGAGAGCCCATACCCCTTCAGGAGAGTGTTGTGTGGGGTATGGTTGTGAGAGAGAGCCCATACCCCTTCAGGAGAGTGTTGTGTGGGGTATGGTTGTGAGAGGGAGCCCTTATCCCTTCAGGAGAGTGTTGTGTGGGGTATGTTTTTGAGAGAGAGCCCATACCCCTTCAGGAGAGTGTTGTGTGGGGTATGGTTGTGAGAGGGAGCCCTTATCCCTTCAGGAGAGTGTTGTGTGGGGTATGGTTGTGAGAGGGAGCCCTTATCCCTTCAGGAGAGTGTTGTGTGGGGTATGGTTGTGAGAGAGAGCCCTTATCCCTTCAGGAGAGTGTTGTGTGGGGTATGGTTGTGAGAGGGAGCCCTTATCCCTTCAGGAGAGTGTTGTGTGGGGTATGTTTTTGAGAGAGAGCCCATACCCCTTCAGGAGAGTGTTGTGTGGGGTATGGTTGTGAGAGGGAGCCCTTATCCCTTCAGGAGAGTGTTGTGTGGGGTATGGTTGTGAGAGGGAGCCCTTATCCCTTCAGGAGAGTGTTGTGTGGGGTATGGTTGTGAGAGAGAGCCCTTATCCCTTCAGGAGAGTGTTGTGTGGGGTATGGTTGTGAGAGAGAGCCCTTATCCCTTCAGGAGAGTGTTGTGTGGGGTATGGTTGTGAGAGGGAGCCCATACCCCTTCAGGAGAGTGTTGTGTGGGGTATGGTTGTGAGAGAGAGCCCATACCCCTTCAGGAGAGTGTTGTGTGGGGTATGGTTGTGAGAGAGAGCCCTTATCCCTTCAGGAGAGTGTTGTGTGGGGTATGGTTGTGAGAGAGAGCCCTTATCCCTTCAGGAGAGTGTTGTGTGGGGTATGGTTGTGAGAGAGAGCCCTTATCCCTTCAGGAGAGTGTTGTGTGGGGTATGGTTGTGAGAGAGAGCCCATACCCCTTCAGGAGAGTGTATTGTGGGGTATGGTTGTGAGAGAGAGCCCATACCCCTTCAGGAGAGTGTATTGTGGGGTATGGTTGTGAGAGGGAGCCCTTATCCCTTCAGGAGAGTGTTGTGTGGGGTATGGTTGTGAGAGAGAGCCCTTATCCCTTCAGGAGAGTGTTGTGTGGGGTATGGTTGTGAGAGAGAGCCCTTATCCCTTCAGGAGAGTGTTGTGTGGGGTATGGTTGTGAGAGAGAGCCCTTATCCCTTCAGGAGAGTGTTGTGTGGGGTATGGTTGTGAGAGAGAGCCCTTATCCCTTCAGGAGAGTGTTGTGTGGGGTATGGTTGTGAGAGAGATCCCATACCCCTTCAGGAGAGTGTTGTGTGGGGTATGGTTGTGAGAGGGAGCCCTTATCCCTTCAGGAGAGTGTTGTGTGGGGTATGGTTGTGAGAGGGAGCCCTTATCCCTTCAGGAGAGTGTATTGTGGGGTAGGGGTGTGTGCTATGGGTGCATTGTCCCCACCCCCCATTTTTACACTGCTGCTACTCTGTTTATCATCCATGCATAGTCACTTTACCTCTACCTACATGTACATATCACCTCAATTACCTCAACTAACCAGTGTCCACGCACATTGACTCTATTGGAATCACCTGTATATAGCCTCGCTACTGTTATTTTATTGTTTCTCTTTAATTATTTGTTATATTTCAAAAAATATATATTCTTAAAACTACATGGTTGGTTAAGGGCTTGTCAGTAAGCATTTCACTGTTGTATTCGGCGCATGTGACAAATACAATTTGATTTGAAAGAACCCTTACCCCTTCTGGAGAGTTGGATGGTGGCATGCCGTCTCCCGTTGCCATTCTCCACATAGCAGGAGTAGTTCCCCAGGTCCCCCTCTTCCACCGAGTGGATCATCAAGGAGATGGCCACTTCCTGTTCCCCCAGGTGCTCCCGGACCACCCTGCAAGACAAGAGAAAACAATCATTAATGGAGTGGATGGTAGTCCCTGTGGGAGTAGTCACATGTCCCCCTCCGTAGGAAGGTGCAACGTGACAGAGTTGATAAATACTGTGCCAGACAAAGTCATTCATGTTTCCTACTAACTAGGATGTCCATGTCTCCTCACTTCATAACAGTCTTGAGGTTAGAGAGACAGTCAGTCTCAAGGTTAGAGAGACAGTCAATCTCGAGGTTAGAGAGACCAGCCAGTAACCGGATAGTTGCCTTTTTCAATCCCAGGGCTGACATGGAAAAACATTGGTTGGGTGATTGACTCGGTTTGCTGTGTCTTGAATGAGATGAGGACTGCAGAGCCTACAGGAAGTATTGAGTTTGCAATGTGCTGTAACCACAGGCTGGGTGATAAAACATCAAATTAATGTGTTACTGTACAGGAGTAGATTTACTGTGAAGCACTGGAAGTACAGGAATGCTATGTTATTCACCATAAGTCAAAAAAAGTATCTATGACCTGTAAATATATTCAACATAGCTCACAAATAAAACTACCATTTGAACAAATGTAGAAGGATGTGAGGAAATGTTTTGAAATCCCTAACATTTACAACTGCGGAATGAGCATTCAAAAATATATTGTGGATCTGTGTTCTGTGTTTACAGAATTTCTAGACTTTTTCTGCATGTTGATGTATTACAATCCACAAATGTGACTTTAGATGAGAGTCTGCTGTCTCCATTCACTGGGATAATCTGTGTCATGTGACACGCAGAGTGATGACTTCGCGGCTGTGTCCTTGGGAGAACGCTTTCTAGCTAGAAGAAGAATGAATAACTTCATGAAATGTGTATTTATTCAACAATTCATGTTATGATGTTCAACAAATTACTTTCATATGAATGTTAAATTCGACCTTTGGGGAATGCAACCCCAAGTGTGTGCTTTCGACATCAGCCCACTAGCCATGCTAGCTAACTAGCTAGCGTTGGAATCTACCAATAGCTAGCAGGCGATCTCATCAGCTGTGTAGACTAACAACCAGAGTTAAACTTACTAGGTAATTGTTCATTCAGAAATGTGTCAATTATGAAGAACCGCTCAGTTTTAAAACCCTTAATTGGTGATCTGGCTAGTAAGCTAATGAGAAATGTTTCAATCAATTCTTTCAGGGAAATTGATTATTTGACAGGACACGTCACTCTCTCAACTGGTGTGGTGGTAAGAAATTGCAACATTAACGTAAACTCACCCCATTCCGTACAAATGTGCGCAACTGCAACATTCAAACAAGGCTACAAAGAAAACTAATGGGACTGTAGCGACTGTGTTGACTTCAAAATCGGGGGTGTGAACTAGGTTTCTATTCAAGCGTTGATCGACATGGTAATGGCTCTATAGTATTGGAGAAAAGTTTTTTTAATTCTTTAAACCTCCGTTACATCGTGGCGTGGCGTAACGTACAGCACGCATAAAACAATTACAATCTTTCTCCACCAGGTGTAGCACTTCTCTCATCCTTTAAAAACAAGAAATGGACAGTGATGGGGGTGAGGGGGGATACCTAGTTATTTTTTTGCGTCATCATTGCATGCGATCATCATTCTCAAAGCCACTGTTTACTTCTAAGATCACTAACACTGCCCTAAAAGGGAACAAGGTGATAAGTTGGACAGATCGATTGAATTATGCAGAAAAGGGCAGTGTTTAGGTCATGTAATTGATTCTGTTGGATAGGGGAGAAATTGTGCTTTACAATGGTATTGACATTACAGTTGATCTGGAAGTATTACGTTTTTGGGGCGCTAAAATAAGGGCAATTGTACAGAACCAAGGCGATGTACGCGTTTACGTTATCTGATTAAAAACAAAAGAAATTCAGGTGACAAGATCGCCTTACGTTAGCTAGCTTGGCAAGTGGGCGAAAGCACACACTCGGGGTTGCATGCCCCAATGGTCAAATTTAGCATTCGTATGAAAGTCATTAATTAAAATATTAACATAATTTTATAAATAAATAAACGTTAAACTCACATTTCATGAACTTCTTGTCATGCCGCTCGATGTCACCGGTCTACCAACTGCCGGTTCTGGCAACCATGATTACGCTCACCTGCTTCCCATCATAACGCACACCTGGACATCATCATTTCCTTGATTATACCCCTTTATTTATCCCTCAGTAGACATCAGTCACTAGATAGTATTGTTTTCTCTCACATTCTGTACACTTCTCATGTTTTGTTCATCTGCATTTATTCATTATTATGCTCAACTTCTGCACCTGCTTCCTGCCACCCGGCGCACACGTTACACTACTTCTAGCTAAAAAGCGTTCTACCAAGGACACAGCCATGATGTCATCACTCTGATGTCATCACACAAAGATGATCTCAGTGAATGGAGACAGCCGACTCTCATCTGAAGCCACATTTGTGGATTGTAATACATCAACAGGCGAAAAACAGTTCTAGAAATTCTGTAAACACAGAATATACATCCACAAGCACTTTTTGAATGCGCAAATGCATATTCCACAGTTGTAAATGTTAGGGATTTCTGAACATTTGTTATAATTGCAGTTTTATTTGTGAGCTATATTGAATCTATTTTCAGATCATAGATTTATCTGTGATTTATGGTTTAATTTGTGAAATATTTTAAGATATTTACAGATTATGGTTTTATTTACAAAATATTTTAAGATATTCACAGTTCATTTGTTGAATATATGCACGGATTGTTAGTTATGATGAATATACACACGGATCGTGGTAGACACATTTACAGAATAAAGAAACTAATCTCATGCCATATGTTTCTTCCTGGGAGGAAAAAAAATAATAATGATATCGGGAAGATAATGTTTTTATAGCAGCTGCCATGGAAACTGAGCGGAAGGAGAGAAAGTAATATTCCATAAAGTAAACGAGTGTCCCCTGCTGAGTTGTTGTAGGCTGGCGGAGGAGAGAAGGGAGTCATGATGCTCCCTCGTTCTTCACATACAACTACTTAGCCTACTTTTAAAGCACCCTCAGCACAGAGAAACGCACGAGGGAAAGAGGGAGAGAGAGTGAAAGAGTGTTTGAGAGAGTGTGTTTGCGTGTGAGAGAAAGAGAGTGTGTGTGTGTGTGTGTGTGTGTGTGGTGTGTATGTGTGTGTGTGTGAAACTGTGTCTGTATGTGCATTAATGTGTAGCCTATGTACTACAAGTGAGCACTGGGGAGAAAGAGATAGGGAGATAGGGAGAGGGAGATAATAAAACAGCATCTGGAGAGGGTAAGCTGATCCTAGATCTGTGCTCAATGGGCAACTTCTACCCAGACCAAACAGGCCAAGGGAATGTGAATGGAAGTTAGATGGGGATCTAATGGGACTGGACTTGCTGTGGCTGATTGTATCTTAACACCTGGATGAGGCAAACATCAACAAGAGATTTTAATTACGACTCTGTTGGGGTTCTAGTCTAGACTCTCTGTCTTGTGTGTGACAATGATCACAGGAGCTGGCAAGACAGCACAAACAGATCTGGTTCAGGCTAGCTGGAGTAAAATCTCCTCCTGAACAAAATGCACTATTCTTCCAACAGCTCCTCACTTCCTCATTAGTAAAGCCAGTGAATGCGGATTCTGCTCATTTAACTGATCAACTAAAAATGTATTCATTACCTTTATTTCATCCAAAGCCCACCTGAGAACCCGGTATGAACAGAAGTAAACGACCTCAATACCCCATCGATAATTCTGAGGCAGATTGGTTGGGCAAATGTTTTAATCTCACACATACACACGCACACACACAGCCCCGTTGCTAATGCCCAACTATGCATGCTATGAAAACAACAATAGCCCTGTTGCCATCTGCGATGCAAATGAGAATTTATGGACATACGTTTTAATAGAAATGGAACTAGTCAGAATCAATAGGTTGGGTTGTTTAAATATAACCCTGGTGGGTTCCCTGGGTTCTATGGGCTGAGGTTGCTGATGCATTAGTAATGGACAGGCCAGGAGAGTGTGGGTGGGAGGCGAAACCTTGGTAACAGATCCACATCCCTGTAGCAGTGGAATGGAAGATACTTTGGCTGCATGGCTGAAGCATAATTACATGTTATAATTTTACATTTATTTGGTCATGTTTACAAGTTGCTAACCATTTGGGAAGTCTCTCTCTCTCTCTTTTAAGGGCTTTAATTGGCATGGGAAATGTTTGTTTACATTGCCAAAGCAAGTGAAATAGATCAAAAGTTAAATAAAGAATTAAAAATTAACAGTAAACATTACAAAAGTTTCAAAACAATAAAGAAATTTCAAATATTATTATGTCTATATACAGCGTTGTAATGATGTGCAAATAGCTCAAGTACGAAAGGGAAAATAAATATAAACATAAATATTGTTTGTATTTACAATGGTGTTTGTTCTTAACTGGTTGCCCTTTTCTTGTGGAAACAGGTCACAAATCTTGCTGCTGTGATGGCACAATGTGGTATTTCACCAAATAGCTATGGGAGTTTATCAAAATTGGATTTGTTTTCAAATTCTTTGTGGGTTTGTGTAATTTGAGGGAAATATATATATCTCTCTCTCTCTCTCTCCATCCTGCTCTCTTGTTTAACTTTTCCCCAAATCCTAACCCCTTCTAACTTTTAAACCTCTCCATCTTCTACATTGTGTACATCTTCTCATCCCCCCTCTCGTCCTATCCCTCCCTTGGCTACTCCCTTTCTGTTTGATAGTAATGAGTGTGTCCATCCCATTAAGGGTGTGTGGAGTGATCAGGGGAGTAAAGTCTGGGCTGTGAGAGGATCAGAGCAGGCCTGGGGTAAAGGCTGCATGGACAATAAAGAATACATGATCAAATACATTATTGATCCACAGAATGAAATATCTGGCTGCATTATTAAAGAGATATAGCCCTTCAGTTGAGGAGAGAGAGAATCATAGAGAAAGAGACGGACAGAGAAAGAAACGGGGGAGAGAGAGGGAGAGGAAGATTGCTAACCTTAAAACTGAGCTCTGTACCTGATTCTACCCACAAAACCAAAACACAAGCCCTCCCTCCCTCCCCTAGTCCATCTGCATTCCTCTACATTCAGTGAGGGAAAGGGTAGTGACGGTAGTGAGGTAGAGTAGTGACGATAGTGAGGGAAAGGGTAGTGAGGTAGAGGGTAGTGATGATAGTGAGGGAGAGGGTAGAGACGGTAGTGAGGAAGAGAGTAGTGACGATAGTGAGGGAGAGGGTAGTGATGATAGTGAGGGAGAGGGTAGTGACGGTAGTGAGGGAGAGGGTAGTGACGATAGTGAGGGAGAGCGTAGTGAGGTAGAGAGTTGTGTCGGTAGTGAGGTAGATGGTAGTGTCGGTAGTGAGGGTAGAAGGTAGTGACGATAGTGAGGGAGAGGGTAGTGTCGGTAGTGAGGGTAGTGAGGTAGAGGATAGTGAGGGTAGTGAGGGAGAGGGTAGTGACGATAGTGAGGGAGAGGGTAGTGAGGTAGAGGGTAGTGATGATAGTGAGGGAGAGGGTAGAGAGGGTCGTGAGGTAGAGGGTAGTGAATATAGTGAGGAAGAGGGTAGTGTCGGTAGTGAGGTAGAGGGTAGTGACGATAGTGAGGGGGAAGGTAGAGACGGTAGTGAGGTAGAGAGTAGTGACGATAGTGAGGGAGAGGGTAGTGGGGAGAGGGTGGTGACGATAGTGAGGGAGAGGGTAGTGAGGTAGAGGGTTGTGTCGGTAGTGAGGTAGATGGTAGTGTCGGTAGTGAGGTAGAAGGTAGTGACGATAGTGAGGGAGAGGGTAGTGTCGGTAGTGAGGCAGAGGGTAGTGAGGGAGAGGGTAGTGAGGTAGAGGGTAGTGACGATAGTGAGGGAGAGGGTAGAGAGGGTCGTGAGGTAGAGGGTAGTGAATATAGTGAGGAAGAGCGTAGTGTCAGTAGTGAGGTAGAGGGTAGTGACAATAGTGAGGGAGAGGGTAGTGTCGGTAGTGAGGTAGAGGGTAGTGACGATAGTGAGAGAGAGGGTAGTGAGGTAGAGGGTAGTGACGATAGTGAGGGAGAGGGTAGTGAGGTAGAGGGTAGTGATGATAGTGAGGGAGAGGGTAGTGAGGTAGAGGGTAGTGATGATATTGAGGGAGAAGGTAGTGAGGTAGAGGCTAGTGATGATAGTGAGGGAGAGGGTAGTGAGGTAGAGGGTAGTGATGATTGTGAGGGAGAGGGTAGTGAGGTAGAGTGTAATGTCGGTAGTGAGGTAGAGGGTAGCGATGATAGTGAGGGAGAGGGTAGTACGAAAGTGAGGGAGAGGGTAGTGAGGTAGAGGGTCGTGTCGGTAGTGAGGTAGAGGGTAGTGACGAAAGTGAGGGAGAGGGTAGTGAGGAAGAGGGTAGTGACGATAGTGAGGAAGAGGGTAGTGTCGGTAGTGAGGTAGAGGGTAGTGACGATAGTGAGGGAATGGATAGTGACGGTAGTGAGTTAGAGGGTAGTGAGGGAGAGGGTAGTGACGGTAGTAAGGTAGAGGGTAGTGACGGTAGTGAGGGAGAGGGTAGTGACGGTAGTGAGGTAGTGGGTAATGAGGTAGAGGGTAATGGTGGTAGTGAGGGAAAGGGTATTGAGGTAGAGGGTAATGGTGGTAGTGAGGGAAGGGTATTGAGGGAGAGGGTAGTGACGGTAGTGAGGGAGAGGGTAGTGAGGGAGAGGGTAGTGACGGTAGTGAGGGAGAGGGTAGTGACGGTAGTGAGGGAGAGGGTAGTGACAGTAGTGGGGTACTGGGTAGTGAGGTAGAGGGTAGTGGTGGTAGTGTCACACTCTGACCATTATTTGCGTTGTTTGTTTCTATGTTTTGTTTGGTCAGGGTGTGATATGAGTGGGGCATTCTATGTTGCATGTCTAGTTAGTCTGTTTCTATGTGTTTGGCCTGATATGGTGAGGGAGAGGGTAGTGACGGTAGTGAGGTAGAGGGTAGAGGTAGAGGGTAGTGACGGTAGTGAGGTAGAGGGTAGTGACGGTAGTGAGGGAGAGGGTAGTGAGGTAGTGAGGGAGAGGGTAGTGTCGGTAGTGAGGGAGAGGGTAGTGATGGTAGTGAGGGAGAGGGTAGTGACAGTAGTGAGGTAGTGGCTAATGAGGTAGAGGATAATGGTGGTAGTGAGGGAAGGGTATTGAGGGAGAGGGTAGTGTCGGTAGGGAGGTAGAGGGTAGTGACGATAGTGAGGGAATGGATAGTGATGGTAGTGAAGTAGAGGGTAGTGACGGTAGTGAGGTAGAGGGTAGTGACGGTAGTGAGGTAGAGGGTAGTGATGATAGTGAGGTAGAGGTTAGTGACGGTAGTGAGGTAGAGGGTAGTGACGGTATAGAGGGAGAGGGTAGTGTTGGTAGTGAGGTAGAGGGTAGTGACGATAGTGAGGGAATGGATAGTGATGGTAGTGAAGTAGAGGGTAGTGACGGTAGTGAGGTAGAGGGTAGTGACGGTAGTGAGGTAGAGGGCAGTAACGGTAGTGAGGGAGAGGGTAGTGAGGTAGTGAGGGAGAGGGTAGTGTCGGTAGTGATGGAGAGGGTAGTGACGGTAGTGAGGGAGAGGGTAGTGAGGGAGAGGGTAGTGAGGGAGAGGCTAGTGACGGTAGTGCGGGAGAGGGTAGTGACAGTAGTGAGGTAGTGGGTAATGAGGTAGAGGGTAATGGTGGTAGTGAGGGAAAGGGTATTGAGGGAGAGGGTAGTGACGGTAGTGAGGGAGAGGGTAGTGACAGTAGTGGGGTACTGGGTAGTGAGGTAGAGGGTAGTGGTGGTAGTGTCACACTCTGACCATTATTTGCGTTGTTTGTTTCTATGTTTTGTTTGGTCAGGGTGTGATATGAGTGGGCATTCTATGTTGCATGTCTAGTTAGTCTGTTTCTATGTGTTTTGGCCTGATATGGTTCTCAATCAGTGGCAGGTGTTTGTCGTTGTCTCTGATTGGGAACCATATTTAGGTAGCCTGTTTGTATTGTGGTTCGTGGGTTATTGTCTATGTTACATACATACATACAGACACCAGATAGACTGGTGTGCTAAAGAGGTGTGATAGTAATAGTAGGAGCAACAGAACAGACTGGGTTTACCTGCCTGTCTGTCTGCATACCTGTCTGTCTGCATTCCTGCCTGCCTGCATTCCTGCCTGCATACCTGCCTGCCTGCTTACCTGCCTGTCTGTCTGCCTGCATTCCTGCCTGCGTGGGCTTGCAAAGGGAATAATTAGCAGCTAGATATGACAGTTTAGAGAACAGCTCCAGTGACGTGTTCAGAGACAGTTTAGAGAATAGCTCCAGTGACGTGTTGAGACAGTTGAGAGAACAGCTCCAGTGATGTGTTCAGAGACAGTTTAGAGAATAGCTCCAGTGACGTGTTGAGACAGTTGAGAGAATAGCTCCAGTGACATGTTCAGAGACAGTTTATAGAATAGCTCCAGTGTCGTGTCCAGAGACAGTTTAGAGAATAGCTCAAGTGACATGTCCAGAGACAGTTTAGAGAATAGCTCCAGTGACTTGTCCAGAGACAGTTTAGAGAATAGCTCAAGTGACATGTCCAGAGACAGTTTAGAGAATAGCTCCAGTGACTTGTCCAGAGACAGTTTAGAGAATAGCTCCAGTGACGTGTTCAGAGACAGTTTAGAGAATAGCTCCAGTGTCGTGTTCAGAGACAGTTTAGAGAATAGCTCCAGTGTCGTGTCCAGAGACAGTTTAGAGAATAGCTCCAGTGTCGTGTCCAGAGACAGTTTAGAGAATAGCTCCAGTGTCGTGTCCAGAGACAGTTTAGAGAATAGCTCCAGTGTCGTGTTCAGAGACAGTTTAGAGAATAGCTCCAGTGTAGTGTTGAGACAGTTTAGAGAATAGCTCCAGTGTCGTGTCCAGAGACAGTTTAGAGAATAGCTCCAGTGTCGTGTCCAGAGACAGTTTAGAGAATAGCTCCAGTGTCGTGTCCAGAGACAGTTTAGAGAATAGCTCCAGTGTCGTGTCCAGAGACAGTTTAGAGAATAGCTCCAGTGTCGTGTCCAGAGACAGTTTAGAGAACAGCTCCAGTGTCGTGTTCAGAGACAGTTTAGAGAATAGCTCCAGTGTCGTGTCCAGAGACAGTTTAGAGAATAGCTCCAGTGTCGTGTCCAGAGACAGTTTAGAGAATAGCTCCAGTGTCGTGTCCAGAGACAGTTTAGAGAACAGCTCCAGTGTAGTGTTGAGACAGTTTAGAGAATAGCTCCAGTGTCGTGTCCAGAGACAGTTTAGAGAATAGCTCCAGTGTCGTGTTCAGAGACAGTTTAGAGAATAGCTCCAGTGTCGTGTCCAGAGACAGTTTAGAGAATAGCTCCAGTGTCGTGTTGAGACAGTTTAGAGAATAGCTCCAGTGTCGTGTCCAGAGACAGTTTAGAGAATAGCTCCAGTGTCGTGTCCAGAGACAGTTTAGAGAATAGCTCCAGTGTCGTGTCCAGAGACAGTTTAGAGAATAGCTCCAGTGTCGTGTCCAGAGACAGTTTAGAGAACAGCTCCAGTGTCGTGTTCAGAGACAGTTTAGAGAATAGCTCCAGTGTCGTGTCCAGAGACAGTTTAGAGAATAGCTCCAGTGTCGTGTCCAGAGACAGTTTAGAGAATAGCTCCAGTGTCGTGTCCAGAGACAGTTTAGAGAACAGCTCCAGTGTAGTGTTGAGACAGTTTAGAGAATAGCTCCAGTGTCGTGTCCAGAGACAGTTTAGAGAATAGCTCCAGTGTCGTGTCCAGAGACAGTTTAGAGAATAGCTCCAGTGTCGTGTCCAGAGACAGTTTAGAGAATAGCTCCAGTGTCGTGTCCAGAGACAGTTTAGAGAATAGCTCCAGTGTCGTGTCCAGAGACAGTTTAGAGAATAGCTCCAGTGTCGTGTTCAGAGACAGTTTAGAGAACAGCTCCAGTGTCGTGTCCAGAGACAGTTTAGAGAATAGCTCCAGTGTCGTGTCCAGAGACAGTTTAGAGAATAGCTCCAGTGTCGTGTCCAGAGACAGTTTAGAGAATAGCTCCAGTGTCGTGTTCAGAGACAGTTTAGAGAATAGCTCCAGTGTCGTGTCCAGAGACAGTTTAGAGAATAGCTCCAGTGTCGTGTCCAGAGACAGTTTAGAGAATAGCTCCAGTGTCGTGTCCAGAGACAGTTTAGAGAATAGCTCCAGTGTCGTGTCCAGAGACAGTTTAGAGAATAGCTCCAGTGTCGTGTTCAGAGACAGTTTAGAGAACAGCTCCAGTGTCGTGTCCAGAGACAGTTTAGAGAATAGCTCCAGTGTCGTGTCCAGAGACAGTTTAGAGAATAGCTCCAGTGTCGTGTCCAGAGACAGTTTAGAGAATAGCTCCAGTGTCGTGTCCAGAGACAGTTTAGAGAATAGCTCCAGTGTCGTGTCCAGAGACAGTTTAGAGAATAGCTCCAGTGTCGTGTCCAGAGACAGTTTAGAGAATAGCTCCAGTGTCGTGTTCAGAGACAGTTTAGAGAACAGCTCCAGTGTCGTGTCCAGAGACAGTTTAGAGAATAGCTCCAGTGTCGTGTCCAGAGACAGTTTAGAGAATAGCTCCAGTGTCGTGTCCAGAGACAGTTTAGAGAATAGCTCCAGTGTCGTGTTCAGAGACAGTTTAGAGAATAGCTCCAGTGTCGTGTCCAGAGACAGTTTAGAGAATAGCTCCAGTGTCGTGTCCAGAGACAGTTTAGAGAATAGCTCCAGTGTCGTGTCCAGAGACAGTTTAGAGAATAGCTCCAGTGTCGTGTCCAGAGACAGTTTAGAGAATAGCTCCAGTGTCGTGTTCAGAGACAGTTTAGAGAACAGCTCCAGTGTCGTGTCCAGAGACAGTTTAGAGAATAGCTCCAGTGTCGTGTCCAGAGACAGTTTAGAGAATAGCTCCAGTGTCGTGTCCAGAGACAGTTTAGAGAATAGCTCCAGTGTCGTGTCCAGAGACAGTTTAGAGAATAGCTCCAGTGTCGTGTCCAGAGACAGTTTAGAGAACAGCTCCAGTGTCGTGTTCAGAGACAGTTTAGAGAATAGCTCCAGTGTCGTGTCCAGAGACAGTTTAGAGAATAGCTCCAGTGTCGTGTCCAGAGACAGTTTAGAGAATAGCTCCAGTGTCGTGTCCAAAGACAGTTTAGAGAATAGCTCCAGTGTCGTGTCCAGAGACAGTTTAGAGAATAGCTCCAGTGTCGTGTCCAGAGACAGTTTAGAGAATAGCTCCAGTGTCGTGTCCAGAGACAGTTTAGAGAACAGCTCCAGTGTCGTGTCCAGAGACAGTTTAGAGAATAGCTCCAGTGTCGTGTCCAGAGACAGTTTAGAGAATAGCTCCAGTGTCGTGTCCAGAGACAGTTTAGAGAATAGCTCCAGTGTCGTGTTCAGAGACAGTTTAGAGAATAGCTCCAGTGTCGTGTTCAGAGACAGTTTAGAGAATAGCTCCAGTGTCGTGTCCAGAGACAGTTTAGAGAACAGCTCCAGTGTCGTGTCCAGAGACAGTTTAGAGAACAGCTCCAGTGTCGTGTCCAGAGACAGTTTAGAGAATAGCTCCAGTGTCGTGTCCAGAGACAGTTTAGAGAATAGCTCCAGTGTCGTGTTCAGAGACAGTTTAGAGAATAGCTCCAGTGTCGTGTTGAGACAGTTTAGAGAATAGCTCCAGTGTCGTGTCCAGAGACAGTTTAGAGAATAGCTCCAGTGTCGTGTCCAGAGACAGTTTAGAGAATAGCTCCAGTGTCGTGTCCAGAGACAGTTTAGAGAATAGCTCCAGTGTCGTGTCCAGAGACAGTTTAGAGAATAGCTCCAGTGTCGTGTTCAGAGACAGTTTAGAGAATAGCTCCAGTGTCGTGTTGAGACAGTTTAGAGAATAGCTCCAGTGTCGTGTCCAGAGACAGTTTAGAGAATAGCTCCAGTGTCGTGTCCAGAGACAGTTTAGAGAATAGCTCCAGTGTCGTGTCCAGAGACAGTTTAGAGAACAGCTCCAGTGTCGTGTCCAGAGACAGTTTAGAGAATAGCTCCAGTGTCGTGTCCAGAGACAGTTTAGAGAATAGCTCCAGTGTCGTGTCCAGAGACAGTTTAGAGAATAGCTCCAGTGTCGTGTTCAGAGACAGTTTAGAGAATAGCTCCAGTGTCGTGTTGAGACAGTTTAGAGAATAGCTCCAGTGTCGTGTCCAGAGACAGTTTAGAGAATAGCTCCAGTGTCGTGTCCAGAGACAGTTTAGAGAATAGCTCCAGTGTCGTGTCCAGAGACAGTTTAGAGAATAGCTCCAGTGTCGTGTCCAGAGACAGTTTAGAGAATAGCTCCAGTGTCGTGTTCAGAGACAGTTTAGAGAATAGCTCCAGTGTCGTGTTGAGACAGTTTAGAGAATAGCTCCAGTGTCGTGTCCAGAGACAGTTTAGAGAATAGCTCCAGTGTCGTGTCCAGAGACAGTTTAGAGAATAGCTCCAGTGTCGTGTCCAGAGACAGTTTAGAGAACAGCTCCAGTGTCGTGTCCAGAGACAGTTTAGAGAATAGCTCCAGTGTCGTGTCCAGAGACAGTTTAGAGAATAGCTCCAGTGTCGTGTCCAGAGACAGTTTAGAGAACAGCTCCAGTGTCGTGTCCAGAGACAGTTTAGAGAATAGCTCCAGTGTCGTGTCCAGAGACAGTTTAGAGAATAGCTCCAGTGTCGTGTCCAGAGACAGTTTAGAGAATAGCTCCAGTGTCGTGTCCAGAGACAGTTTAGAGAATAGCTCCAGTGTCGTGTTCAGAGACAGTTTAGAGAATAGCTCCAGTGTCGTGTTGAGACAGTTTAGAGAATAGCTCCAGTGTCGTGTCCAGAGACAGTTTAGAGAATAGCTCCAGTGTCGTGTCCAGAGACAGTTTAGAGAATAGCTCCAGTGTCGTGTCCAGAGACAGTTTAGAGAACAGCTCCAGTGTCGTGTCCAGAGACAGTTTAGAGAATAGCTCCAGTGTCGTGTCCAGAGACAGTTTAGAGAATAGCTCCAGTGTCGTGTCCAGAGACAGTTTAGAGAACAGCTCCAGTGTCGTGTCCAGAGACAGTTTAGAGAATAGCTCCAGTGTCGTGTCCAGAGACAGTTTAGAGAATAGCTCCAGTGTCGTGTCCAGAGACAGTTTAGAGAACAGCTCCAGTGTCGTGTCCAGAGACAGTTTAGAGAATAGCTCCAGTGTCGTGTCCAGAGACAGTTTAGAGAATAGCTCCAGTGTCGTGTCCAGAGACAGTTTAGAGAATAGCTCCAGTGTCGTGTCCAGAGACAGTTTAGAGAATAGCTCCAGTGTCGTGTCCAGAGACAGTTTAGAGAATAGCTCCAGTGTCGTGTCCAGAGACAGTTTAGAGAATAGCTCCAGTGTCGTGTCCAGAGACAGTTTAGAGAATAGCTCCAGTGTCGTGTCCAGAGACAGTTTAGAGAATAGCTCCAGTGTCGTGTCCAGAGACAGTTTAGAGAATAGCTCCAGTGTCGTGTCCAGAGACAGTTTAGAGAATAGCTCCAGTGTCGTGTTCAGAGACAGTTTAGAGAATAGCTCCAGTGTCGTGTTGAGACAGTTTAGAGAATAGCTCCAGTGTCGTGTCCAGAGACAGTTTAGAGAATAGCTCCAGTGTCGTGTCCAGAGACAGTTTAGAGAATAGCTCCAGTGTCGTGTCCAGAGACAGTTTAGAGAATAGCTCCAGTGTCGTGTCCAGAGACAGTTTAGGGAATAGCTCCAGTGACGTGTCCAGAGACAGTTTAGAGAATAGCTCCAGTGTCGTGTCCAGAGACAGTTTAGGGAATAGCTCCAGTGTCGTGTCCAGAGACAGTTTAGAGAATAGCTCCAGTGTCGTGTCCAGAGACAGTTTAGAGAATAGCTCCAGTGTCGTGTTCAGAGACAGTTTAGGGGGAGCATAACATTTTGAAATGTAATCAATGCAAGGTGGATTTTTTTCTTTATAATTATGATGGCTCAACACATGAAATGCTTCAGCTGAGGTTTGGTACATTTCCCTACTCAAATACATCAGAAATCATTCTAAAAGTCTTGTTACAGTGTTTGCATTCAAGGTTAGGATTTGATATAAGGGTATTAGTGTACAGCAGTAAATTCAGTTAAAGTTCCATCCAAAGTGTGAATCATACCGTGACCTTCTGGGGTCTCTAAACACGTTTTATGTGCTTTATAGTAAAGACCTGGAATTGAACTGTACAAATGTATGACCTTTTAATGTGTCATGAACACAACCAGTCATGATGTTTTCTTCTGATTGTCAAACAAATCACTTCAGAAAGTAGGTTAAGTATGTTACCTACAAGTTCGTCTACTCCAAAATAAATCCATCATGCAAACAGTGCACTGTGCACCCGCCATTCGAATGGAAAGGGACATCTATTACAAACACCATAACGTGTACACAGCAGGGTCTATTCATGGAAGGGAAGACAAAAGTGCAACAATAAAAAAAGAAACAAACGTATACAATTATTTCTCATTCATGTTTATCCGTGTTTCACGATTTTCCTTAAATTCACCAGAGAAAGCATCCGAGCGAAGCAAACACCGCCCCTCTGTCTTCGCACCTGTAGCCCATGTATGAGAAGCTGTCTGGCGGAAAATAATATTACATGTCTCCGGTGACTGATAAGTCTTGCTGTCTTGGTAAAAAATATCTATATATTCAGAGACGACCTATCAGATCTCAGAATCCCAAGGGGGGCCACTTGGGTGGCCAATAAGATTTCAGGGGTGTCGTGGGCCACCCCCTGGTCACGCCACTGAATAGCTCATCTAAGGCTTTGTACTTGAAGTATTACATCATAGTATGGTCTACTACAGTATCCAATGGAGTCTGGTGATGTAGTTGTGTGTTTCTGTGTGATGTATCTATTAATCAGTCCAGTTGAACTGTGTACTGTGTTAGTATAGATAGTATTGTCTACAGGATTCATATTTAATATTGACCACAATTCCATAGTTACAATGTATTCATCCTAATCGTATCAGAGTGACTATGATCACATATTAGGTCACATGGTTACTACATTAGAAGTGAGAGGAGTAAAACCACCATGTGTCTCACTTGATTTCGCTCTCTTCGACTCTCTCCTCATCCAGGTCCTCGATGAACTTCTCTCCCTTCATCCAATAGACGAGAGGACTGACCGCTGACCCGCTGTAGCCGAAGAATGCTCTACACGTCAGGTTCAGGGCACTTCCTGTGGAGACAGGAAATAGCACACTATTATTCTTCTCAATCCTTCAACACAGACATTAGTAGTCTGCTGTACGTAGAGAAATAGGAGATCTGGAATAGTTTTCTACACTAGTTAGCAGTAGAGAGAGCTAACCGGCACCTTCGGTTGCCTTGGGGTCGTATTGTGAATGGGATGAAGACATCAACACTTGAAGTCGTATCTATGGCTATATAGGTATGTAACAGCTAAACCTAGACACCCAAGACCTTACCTAGATGTTTCACTGTGTACAAATAGTACAAGTCACCGAGCAAACACTAAGTCACTGTCATACTGGTACAGTCCCCCTTGGCGCGTCGGAACAAACACTAAGTCACTGTCATACTGGTACAGTCCCCCTTGGCACGTCGTAACAAACACTAAGTCACTGTCATACTGGTACAGTCCCCCTTGGCGCGTCGGAACAAACACTAAGTCACTGTCATACTGGTACAGTCCCCCTTGGCGCGTCGGAACAAACACTAAGTCACTGTCATACTGGTACAGTCCCCCTTGGCGCGTCGGAACAAACACTAAGTCACTGTCATACTGGTACAGTCCCCCTTGGCGCGTCGGAACAAACACTAAGTCACTGTCATACTGGTACAGTCCCCCTTGGCGCGTCGGAACAAACACTAAGTCACTGTCATACTGGTACAGTCCCCCTTGGCGCGTCGGAACAAACACTAAGTCACTGTCATACTGGTACAGTCCCCCTTGGCGCGTCGGAACAAACACTAAGTCACTGTCATACTGGTACAGTCCCCCTTGGCACGTCGTAACAAACACTAAGTCACTGTCATACTGGTACAGTCCACCTTGGAGCGTCGGAACAAACACTAAGTCACTGTCATACTGGTACAGTCCACCTTGGCACGTCGGAACAAACAGATCACATTCTGATGAAATCTTGAGCATGTTCTTCATCATGTCTCTGTATTGTAAATCTTTACATGAATAGGAGACACAATGCTGGTCAAATAAATACCAGTCCTACACAACACAAGGGGGCACTGAAGAGCTTCCAAACGCTCAACTCCACCATCTGGGTGGGGAGAACGGAGAGTGTGGGTATGTGGTTTGACATAACTGTTATTTCTGTAAACAGCACATGAGATAGAAAACCTCAGTTCACTATTCTTCTATTGTTGGTTCTAGTTCAGGTCCTGTGTGTTTGAACACATTCTCATCCAATGTGCTTACTGCTCCAGACAACAGGGAGAAACCACACTTCAAAGAGAAAAACAAACATTTGACAAACAAATGATATCATTGTCTCCAAACAATGAAACAGTCACCATTGTCTGTGATGCTGTAGAACCATCAAACTCATCTCTGGACCTAGAAGCCAGTTCCACTGTGTTTTTTCATCTCTCCACTCTAATCATTTTACATTTTTGTCATTAAGCAGACACTTATCCAGAGTGACTTACAATAGTGGATGAATACGTCTTCGTACTCTTTTGTACTGGTCCCCCGTGGGAATCAACCCACAACCCTGGTGTTGCAAGCATCATGCTCTAGCAATTGAGCCACATGGGACCTAACCAGGGACTTGTTTAGACCTGGGACACCAGGTGGGTGCAATTCATTATCAGGTAGAACAGAAAACCAGCAGGCTCCAGCAGGGTAAGTGTTGAATTCCCCTGGTGTAGAATGTCTGTATATACTGCAGACACAGAGAAATTCCAAATGAACAGCTGCTTCCTAAATAGTAGAAAACAGCAGGAGAAACCCCATACCTATCATGTGTGCACCACTGACTACACACTGCACAGTGCATACTTCATTCATACTGCAGGGCTGAGAGCTCAGAGAAGCTTTTTTAATTCAATGCATGGAGCGCTTTCTCTCTCTCTCTCTCTCTCTCTCTCTCTCTCTCTCTCTCTCTCTCTCTCCACTCTGTATCCCTGTGTATTTGTGTTTCTCTGTGGGACCACTGCAGTAGCAGACGGTTAGGCTACTGACTGAGAAACCACATGCCTCCATGTAAACAACACATGTACTGTATGTATGGATAGATGTATGGGAGCAGCTCATCAGTGTCTCTGGAGATAAACTGTTGTGCCTGGCTCGGGGCAAACTGCTGTGTGTTTGGAGAGAGAGAGAGAGAGAGGGGGGGGGGGGTGAGAGAAGAGGGATTGAGATGGAAGGGTGAAGGGAGGGGCAGGTAGAGAGAAAGAGAGAGAGAAAAAGAAAGGTAAAGAGAGAGAGGAGTAGAGAAGAGGGGAGAGAGAGAGACTAATGCAGTATTATAAAAAGGTTATAGGTGTTACTGGGGACCTGAATGCAATGCTAATTCTGCTTTTGTGTGTTGACTGTTTTCTTTGACTCTAGTGAGGCCTTGTTGCTTTGCACAGTGGGTCCTGTGCGTGGTGTTGCTCTTAGTATAGTGTTCATAACATACCGCCCACAGTAACTTCATACACATTCATTCCTTTTGGGTCCTGCCTAGAAAAAGCATTTTAAAGTGTAAGGTTTGGGCCCACGACAATGAAATGCTAGCCTTTCCTGTGAGGAGCAGTGTCTGACATTTCCAAAGTTCAACAGCCATTCAGTGGATGGTATTTGTTCTGAGTATAGGACACTGGGAACACAGCACACACTGTACCTATACAAACACACAGAAGCATTTAGAACACTGGCAGGAAGCCTTCTAGAATGTTAAAACATAAATATAGAACCCTGCTATTACTAATACTGTTGTCTATGGTTACAGCAGCATGGCCTACTGCATTATCTGATGGCAGTGGCAATGTCCAGAGACTAACACCAGAGAATGCTAACAGGGCCATACGCAAACTTCATCACCTTCAAAACCCCACACATTGTTGGTCAAGGTCATCGCTGAAGTTGTGGAACTGATCTGTGTCTGGTGCGTGTTCCATGCCGGTGTTTTAAACCAGAGATCAGTTTCAATCTGGTAATTTCATGCCTCCGTCCGTCCTGTGCTCCTGTAGGAAGTCTCCGCTGAGCTCTGGGGGAATCGCAGGAAATTGTCGGCAGCACCCCGTTGTGTCCTCCCTAATCCAGCCGTCACACCCCCTGGTTCCCACCCAGACCTCCATGCATGTGTGTGTGTAAGGTGGACACACACAGAGAAGCAGCCTGATAGTAGTCCCCAGAAACAGTGAGCCTCTCTCTCCTCGACTCTTTCTCTTTTATCACTGCATAACACAAAAGAAGAAAACAGCACACGAACACTTTGCTTTGACACTCTGGGAAAAGTACATGTACCCAAAGTGGTCTGTAGGACTCATCATGAGGGGACGCAGTTCCTCGTGGGTCTGCGGACCCACATCCCTCCCCCCTCCCTAAAACATTTTAGTTGCCCCCCTCTTGATAGTGGAGATACATTTTTTTTTACGTTTTAGATTTCCATTTAATGCAATTCTACACATTTTGCCATGGGACAGAGAGAAGATTTAGTAATTTTATAACTCATTTAATGCAATTCTACACATTTTGCCATGGGACAGAGAGAAGATTTAGTAATTTTATAACTCATTTAATGCAATTCTACACATTTTGCAGTTTTTTATATGATATCTGAGATAGACTGACTAACAAAATCACTGGAAGGCTATTCGACCATAATAACAAGTTTAGATAGTTGGCCAATAAATTAATTTAACAATCTAAAACAATGTTACCTGACCTGTCAGCAATTTTGTTTTTAGATTGCTAAATTGACTGACATAACAAGTGACTGATGTAACCGATGTGAAATGGCTAGCTAGTTAGCGGGTTGCGCGCTAATAGCGTTTCAATCGGTGACATCACTCGCTCTGAGACCTTGAAGTAGATGTTCCCTTGCTCTGCAAGGGCCACGGCTTTTGTGGAGAGATGGGTAACGATGCTTCGAGGGTGGCTGTTGTCGATGTGTGCAGAGGGTCCCTGGTTCGAGCCCAGATAGGATGAGGAGAGGGACGGAAGCAATACTGCTACACTGACATGCAAACACTGAAGATTTTACTGAGTTACAGTTCATATACTTCGGGCGGCAGGTAGCCTAGTGGTTAGAGCAGGTAGCCTAGTGGTTAGAGCAGGTAGCCTAGTGGTTAGAGCAGGTAGCCTAGTGGTTAGAGCAGGTAGCCTAGTGGTTAGAGCAGGTAGCCTAGTGGTTAGAGCAGGTAGCCTAGTGGTTAGAGGGGCGGCAGGTAGCCTAGTGGTTAGAGCAGGTAGCCTAGTGGTTAGAGCAGGTAGCCTAGTGGTTAGAGCAGGTAGCCTAGTGGTTAGAGCAGGTAGCCTAGTGGTTAGAGCAGGTAGCCTAGTGGTTAGAGCAGGTAGCCTAGTGGTTAGAGGGGCGGCAGGTAGCCTAGTGGTTAGAGCAGGTAGCCTAGTGGTTAGAGCAGGTAGCCTAGTGGTTAGAGCAGGTAGCCTAGTGGTTAGAGGGGCGGCAGGTAGCCTAGTGGTTAGAGCAGGTAGCCTAGTGGTTAGAGCAGGTAGCCTAGTGGTTAGAGCAGGTAGCCTAGTGGTTAGAGCAGGTAGCCTAGTGGTTAGAGCAGGTAGCCTAGTGGTTAGAGCAGGTAGCCTAGTGGTTAGAGCAGGTAGCCTAGTGGTTAGAGCAGGTAGCCTAGTGGTTAGAGCAGGTAGCCTAGTGGTTAGAGCAGGTAGCCTAGTGGTTAGAGGGGCGGCTAGGTTAGAGGCTAGCCTAGTTAGAGCAGGTAGCCTAGTGGTTAGAGCAGGTAGCCTAGTGGTTAGAGCAGGTAGCCTAGTGGTTAGAGGGGCGGCAGGTAGCCTAGTGGTTAGAGCAGGTAGCCTAGTGGTTAGAGCAGGTAGCCTAGTGGTTAGAGCAGGTAAGTGGTTAGAGCAGGTAGCCTAGTGGTTAGAGCAGGTAGCCTAGTGGTTAGAGCAGGTAGCCTAGTGGTTAGAGCAGGTAGCCTAGTGGTTAGAGGGGCGGCAGGTAGCCTAGTGGTTAGAGCAGGTAGCCTAGTGGTTAGAGCAGGTAGCCTAGTGGTTAGAGCAGGTAGCCTAGTGGTTAGAGCAGGTAGCCTAGTGGTTAGAGCAGGTAGCCTAGTGGTTAGAGCAGGTTAGCCTAGTGGTTAGAGCAGGTAGCCTAGTGGTTAGGGGGCGGCAGGTAGCCTAGTGGTTTAGAGCAGGTAGCCTAGTGGTTAGAGCAGGGTAGCCTAGTGGTTAGAGCAGGTAGCCTAGTGGTTAGAGGGGCGGCAGGTAGCCTAGTGGTTTAGAGCAGGTAGCCTAGTGGTTAGAGCAGGTAGCCTAGTTGTTAGAGCAGGTAGCCTAGTGGTTAGAGGGGCGGCAGGTAGCCTAGTTGTTAGAGCAGGTAGCCTAGTGGTTAGAGCAGGTAGCCTAGTGGTTAGAGCAGGTAGCCTAGTGGTTAGAGGGGCGGCAGGTAGCCTAGTGGTTAGAGCAGGTAGCCTAGTGGTTAGAGCAGGTAGCCTAGTGGTTAGAGCAGGTAGCCTAGTGGTTAGAGCAGGTAGCCTAGTGGTTAGAGCAGGTAGCCTAGTGGTTAGAGCAGGTAGCCTAGTGGTTAGAGGGGCGGCAGGTAGCCTAGTGGTTAGAGCAGGTAGCCTAGTGGTTAGAGCAGGTAGCCTAGTGGTTAGAGCAGGTAGCCTAGTGGTTAGAGCAGGTAGCCTAGTGGTTAGAGCAGGTAGCCTAGTGGTTAGAGCAGGTAGCCTAGTGGTTAGAGCAGGTAGCCTAGTGGTTAGAGCAGGTAGCTAGTGGTTAGAGGGCGGCAGGTAGCCTAGTGGTTAGAGCAGGTAGCCTAGTGGTTAGAGCAGGTAGCCTAGTGGTTAGAGCAGGGTAGCCTAGTGGTTAGAGGGGCGGCAGGTAGCCTAGTGGTTAGAGCAGGTAGCCTAGTGTTAGAGCAGGTAGCCTAGTGGTTAGAGCAGGTAGCCTAGTGGTTAGAGGGGCGGCAGGTAGCCTAGTGGTTTAGAGCAGGTAGCCTAGTGGTTAGAGCAGGTAGCCTAGTGGTTAGAGGCAGGTAACCTAGTGGTTAGAGCAGGTAGCCTAGTGGTTAGAGCAGGTAGCCTAGTGGTTAGAGCAGGTAGCCTAGTGGTTAGAGGGGCGGCAGGTAGCCTAGTGGTTAGAGCAGGTAGCCTAGTGGTTAGAGCAGGTAGCCTAGTGGTTAGAGCAGGTAGCCTAGTGGTTAGAGCAGGTAGCCTAGTGGTTAGAGCAGGTAGCCTAGTGGTTAGAGCAGGTAGCATAGTGGGTTAGAGGGGCATGTAGATAGTGTTAAGGCAGGTTAGCCTAGTGGTTAGAGCAGGTAGCCTAGTGGTAGAGCAGGTAGCCTAGTGGTTAGAGCAGGTAGCCTAGTGGTTAGAGCAGGTAGCCTAGTGGTTAGAGCAGGTAGCCTAGTGGTTAGAGCAGGTAGCCTAGTGGTTAGAGGCAGGTAGCCTAGTGTTAGAGCAGGTAGCCTAGTGGTTAGAGCAGGTAGCCTAGTGGTTAGAGGGGCGGCAGGTAGCCTAGTGGTTAGAGCAGGTAGCCTAGTGGTTAGAGCAGGTAGCCTAGTGGTTAGAGCAGGTAGCCTAGTGGTTAGAGCAGGTAGCCTAGTGGTTAGAGCAGGTAGCCTAGTGGTTAGAGCAGGTAGCCTAGTGGTTAGAGCAGGTAGCCTAGTGGTTAGAGGGGCGGCAGGTAGCCTAGTGGTTAGAGCAGGTAGCCTAGTGGTTAGAGCAGGTAGCCTAGTGGTTAGAGCAGGTAGCCTAGTGGTTAGAGGGGCGGCAGGTAGCCTAGTGGTTAGAGCAGGTAGCCTAGTGGTTAGAGCAGGTAGCCTAGTGGTTAGAGCAGGTAGCCTAGTGGTTAGAGCAGGTAGCCTAGTGGTTAGAGGGGCGGCAGGTAGCCTAGTGGTTAGAGCAGGTAGCCTAGTGGTTAGAGGGGCGGCAGGTAGCCTAGTGGTTAGAGCAGGTAGCCTAGTGGTTAGAGCAGGTAGCCTAGTGGTTAGAGCGTTGGGCCAGTAACTGAAAGGTTGCTGGATTGAATCCCCGGGCTGATGAGGTAAAAATCTGTCGTTCTGCCCCTGAACAAGGCAGTTAACCCACTGTTCCCCGGTAGGCTGTCATTGTAAATACGAATTTGTTCTTAACTGACTTGATATCATCACGGTATCTCTGTGCATTCAAATTGCCATTGATAAAATGCAATTGTGTCGGATGTGGAGGTCCTGGGCTGGCGTGGTTACATGTGTTCTGCGGTTGTGAGGCCGGTTGGACGTACTGCCAAATTCTCTAAAATGACATTGGAGGTGGCTTATGGTAGAGAAATTAACATGAAACTATCTGGCAGCATCTCTGTTGGACATTCCTGCAGTCATCATGACAATTGCACGCTCCCTGTTGTGTGACAAAACGGCACATTTTAGAGTGACATGTTATTGTCCCCAATACAATGTGCACCTTTGTAATGAT